>NC_046659.1:55223382-55230145 GCF_010883055.1 Belonocnema kinseyi
CTACAACTATGTTTGGTGTTGTCATTGTTGTTCCCACGAGAAGCTAGGGAAAGGGGTTCGTCCATCCTTGTAGAGCCCCGCATGCTAGGATAAGGCTGCTTATTCTGAGAGGTCGCCTTGTATCCCAGAGTCACCGTTCTAGACACCTCACCCAGGTGCCATTCAGCTTTCGGCACGGTTTTCACACCTCCGCTTGGGGGTTAATGCCTTCGGGACCACCTCTGGACAATTGTCCGCGACTGCCTATTTATTTTTGTAACCATATTCAGCAGAAACCCTTGGTACAGGGTCCCTCTATCCGCAACCCGAGGACGCGTTCGGTGGCTTTGTCATAGGCCCTTCGGTTTGATTCTAAGGAATCAAAACCGAACCGATATATATATATGTGTGTGTGTGTGTGTGTGTGTGTGTGTGTGTGTGTGTGTGTGTGCTGGTGTGTGTGTGTGCGCGCGTGTGTGTGTGGAATAAGTAAATAAAAGATAAAGAAAGTAGATAAGGGAAGAACTATCATACTTCTTGTTTGCGAAAAAGGGATTCCTCAATTGTCAATTACGATAACTGACGTCAATTAAACAACCATAATTAATGAAAAAAATTGAACTTTTCCATTTAAGTCCAAAAGATGAAATATTTATTATTTAATAAAAATATTTGTAAAAATTTTCTTCCGCGGGTGATGTGGAAAGGAGTTTTATTAACAAATGTGCCGATTTTTTCAACAACAAAAAAACTGTATGCATTTTTTACCTTTCATATTTCTATTTTTAAGTGTTTTTAATCTGCTTTATGTTCAGGGAAAAAATCAGATCCTGGAAAAAGATAAACAACAGCTTTATTCCAAATTTCGCGGCGTTTTTTTGTATCATGTTTGACCCCAGGGAAGAATAAATTTTAAAATATTCTAAAAATAAGTTAGTTATTAAAATGCACCCCCCCCCCACACACACACGCAATGTGGCACAGAACGTAACAATTCTTTTTGGCCTTCCCGTTATGGCCGTTACGTCAAATTTTGTATATTACCTTTTAAAACATGAAAGACGTTTCCTAAACACAAAAGGATTTTCAAAATTTTTATAGTCATACAAAAATGGTATTTATCTTACGTAAGTACTACTTGCAATTCAACAATTTAAAACAATTTTTTACTACCATAAAAAATAAAAAATGATATTAATAATGACATAACATGAATATTTCGAATAAATGATTTATATGTTAAAAGTTTTTAACACTTTATTTCTAGTTGGAATTAAATTCTGAGAACTGAAAGCAAGAAAATAAGTATTGTCAGTTTGTTTTTAAATTTATATAAACATAAGTATTATAAGATTTTGAAGAAAATTGAAAAAAATTATTTTTAAATATATCAGATGTCAGAAAATATTTTACGATATTTTAAAGAAATTGTTTCATTTTATAGAATATTACAAAACCTTAGGAAAAAGTCGTGTCCTATTCAAAGATGTTTAGGAATGTTAAAGAAATTTGTAAGAAATCAAGGAATATTTGATCAATTTTCTGAAATGTTCTCAAATTTTTGAATATTTCTTATCTATTTTACTCGTCTCAAATACGGAAAATATTTTCAACTGCCTCGAATTTTTCTCAAAATTTTAAAAAGTCATACAAAATGCAAAAAAAAATTCATTTTATCTTCTAAATTTTCGCAAGCATTTGAAAAAAAATTGTTCATGTTCTCAACATGTCGAGATTTGCTTAAAGCTCCTAAAGTTTATTTTTTACAGCTTCAAAAATTTGTATTTCTAATAATCTTCTAAAGTTTAAATTATTTTTGAATCTCTTTAATTCTACTTAATTTTTCGTGAATTTACTGGAATTTTTATATTAAAAAAAATGTGATAATCTTACGGACTTGAAAATTTCGCTCTAAAATCTTTAACACTCTTTGCAGAAAATTTTAGGAAATCGTTTGATATTTATAAAAAAACTTTCGCAATTTCCTTTTAAAGTAGGTTATTCAAAATAAAACATCGTGTCAAATTTGCATACGAATATTAAGAAAATTCTTTTTTTTCTAATCTCGTTCTTTTACTGATTGTTTCTGAATTCTGCAAAATTAAAAAAAGTTGCCTGTAAAATCATTCAGATTCTTCTTTGATAATTTTTCAAATCCTTTGGCAGGTGTCGAAATGTTCTTAAATGATCTGCTGAAATTAACTTTGAAAAATAAAACATTATTTCAAGGTTTCAGTTAAATTTATGATAATTCAATTGTTAACGCCGATGAAAAGAAAAAAATGTCCCAAGACTCAAATATTTCTGAAGTTTCAATGCATATAATAATGTTGCCGAATAGTGTATCATGACCTTATAGAAAAGATAAAACGATGGACATAACCGGCGGTAAAAAATCTACCCAAATTTGTGGCTGTAAAAAGTGGACACGCGTGTATCCACTTTTGACTTCCGAGTTTTTCTATTTCTGTTTCTTACGGCCCAAGTACCGTTGTCTAATTTTGACTGCCAATATTCTATTAATGCTTTTTACAGATATGAAACTATTCATTATAATTTCATTTTTAGTAATTAATTATATTTTCACTTTTTATTATCAGCAGCTACTAGAGTATATTTGGACATCTTTAAAACTTTTCATTTCTAGAAATCTTCTATAGTTTAAATTACTTTTGCATCTCTCGAATTCTAGAAAATTTCACTTTAAAATATTTAACACTCTTTGCAGAAAATTTAAGGAAATCTTTTTTTATTTTTGAAAACCTTTTTAAATTTTCTCCTGAAGTTGATTATTCAACATAATAAATCGTTTAATATTTACACACAAATGTTAAAAAAAAATTATTTTTTCTAATCACGTCCTTTTTCTGATTGTTGCTTAATTCTGAAAAATTAAAAAAAGGTGCCTTTGAAATAAGTCAGATTCTTCTTTGATAATTTAAAAAAAAAATTTTCATGTGTTAAAATGTTCTTAAATAATATCTTGAACTTAATTTTTCGAAATAAAAAATTATTTTAATTATTCCTAGGAACATAATTTTTTTTTAATTTTCGTTAAACCTTATAAAATTCTTCAAAAATCTTTACAAGTTTTAATTATTTTTTAATCGTTTAACATTTCTGAACGTCTCTTAATCTTACTCAAATTTGAAAGTACACTATTTAAACCAACATAAAGTTTTAAAAAATGTGCAACAAAATTGCACAAGAAGGCTTTAAAAGAATTATGTTCCTTAATTTTTCTAAAATTATGTGATATGGAAAAATTGCAAAAGTCAAAAAAATATTTTACACACTTTAAACTAATTTTAGGAAACAATAAAAAATGTTTTGTGACCTCTTTTAAATTTTCTCTTAGAATTCAACGCAAAGTAATCTTTAAAACGTTGCCATGAACTTTCTTTTATTCCTTTGAAAGCCTGGACGCCCTACAAAATTTAGTGAAAATTCAGTTTACCGAAAAACTCCTAATAGCTAGTTAGCCACTGGAAGTGAATCGTCCAGTCGGGCGAGGTCGGGTTTGTCCTCGTGCAATTTCAGCTTTGAATGAGACTTGTCTTCGCAGCGTGTAACAGAGCCGATTCACCGACACGCGACGTTTGTCCACTTCTTACTGCCAAGTTATTCTGTTCCCCTTTCTTACGACCCAAGCACCGTTGTCTACTTTTTACAGCCAATATTCTATTGCTACTTTTTACAGCCGTGAAATTATATCCATTTTTTCAGGCACTTTTCATACCTGCTTCTTACTCACCAACGAGATATTTCCACTTTTTATTGTCCGCGGCTCAAATAACCTATTATTTTTCGGAGCGTTTTCTACAAATTCAAAACTCCAGTACTTTTTATTACAGTTTATAATTTAATTTAGGCTCCTATAACTTTAAAAAGAAGACATTTTTTAAGATTTTTACTTCTTTTAACCCTTCTATGTGTTTACTAAATTTCATACAAAATTAAGTTAGCCAAATTCTTATCCATAGCGAAAAGATAGACTAAAGCTTATCTGCAATAAGATCATAGACGCTTTCTTAACGGTAACAAAACAATCTCATAATATTCGTAGAACGCATCGGTTTAATTTGTAACATAGAGCATTCTAGAACACATCCTTTTTCAGAAACAAATATGCTTTTGAAGACATGGAAAACTTGAATTGAGCGAAAAATAGCGAATAGAACGCGATTGATCACTCTTTCGAATTCTAAGGAACCTTTTCAAAGTAATGGACTCGCCATCCCTATGCGCACAGGATACTATTATCAGTAATAATTAACTTCTACATGAAAGTATGGCAATAGAAAGAGAATTATAAAATATCTATACATTTTACTCTTCATGATCACAATTTACTCTTTTGTATCTAAAACGATTTTAGAACGGAGATTAAGATTCCGCACATTTTTACTAATTTCTTTTTTTCCTGGGTAGGGCAGGAAATCGAGTAATTAAATAAGGTCTGTCGCGACCGGAGATGCGAAAGGCATCCGGTCTCGGTATGTAGGTTGTATCGATTGCAGTAGATTACGCGAAGTCCCTCTCTTTCTTCCTATATCCCTATATCTATCTATCTCTCTATCTATCTAGCCTCTGCTTGTCACTTCAGTCTTACCACCCCAACTGCTGTACTCCCTATCTCTCTTTACTGACACATTTTCGTCGAGGAACTTTACAACAAGCCCAGCCTTTAGCCCCATTAATCTGACCTTTTAGCCCGACCGAATAGAGACGACTTACATAGATGCGCAGAAGCTGCAATAATAATATCCGGTTTCCCTGCGGCCTCTTCCTGCTTCGAAATGTAAGTCAATGAACGAGGTGACTTTATATGACTATACGTTATAATATATCGCCGGCGATTATGAAAAAACACCATTTTTGAATCACCGGTTTTAAAACACCATGTAGAAGAGCACATATCAGTCAAATGCTACGAAAAAATATATATTTTGGTAAATGCTGAGAAAAAACCTTATTTCTATAAGCGCCGTGAAAAGAAACCTTACTAATGAATAAACCGTGAAAAAAACCTTTTTTTTTTAAAATCCGTGAAAAAAGACCGTATTCGTTAAAAATTTTAATCAAACTGTTTTATTACAAGAAAAAAACTATAATAATCATTTTGCCGTAAAAAAAGTATTATTGGTGGACTATGCAAAAAACTATAAATAAATATCAAGTTAAAATCGTGTGTTTTACGCTGCTACACAGTGGTCAAAAATCGGAAAAAGGTTGCGAAAATTTTAAAATGTTCATAAAATGGGCCAAATTCGATTACTTACGGATTTTTGAGGTCGCTGATTACGAATCCGATGTCAACAATTCCTAAAACAAAATGGCGGATCCAATATGGCGGACGAGTATGCTTAATAAACTTTCGATTCTTTTCAAAATTGGTATAACGGGCTTTTCAAGGTGTCTCATTACGAATCCAACGTCAAAAATTCCAAAAACAATGGTAGATACAATATGACGGACTATTATGCTAAATAAACGTTCGATTCTTTTCAAAATTGGAAAAGGGGGTTTTGAAGGTCGCTGATTGCGAATCTGAATTCAGAAATTATAAATATTCTAATTCAAGGTGGTGGATTCAAGATCCCGGTTCCAAAATTTTGAAAAAAAGAGATATACGAGCTTCAAAACCTATACTCGGGTTTTTTGAAGACACTGCTTACGAATTTCAAGTTGCTAAATTAAAATCAAAATTATTCGATCAAATTTACTTTATATTGATACGTAAATCTTCGAAATCGTAGATGATATTTTAAATACTTTTATTTCAATAATGTAAGCATTTATGGAATTTATGGATCACGCTGAGTAAGAGCAAGTATAAAAAATTTCATTAACGTTTTAACCACAATTTATGTGTCAGTGTTGGCCATATGAGATCTATTTTGAAGAATTACGAGAATTTAATCGTAGATCCGCGATCGCAATCAGCGACACCAAAAATCTCCAAATAGAGATTTTCAAACTCATTTATCTCTTTTTTCTAAATTTCGAAATCGCCATCTTGCATCCGCCATTTTGAATTGAAATTTTCGAAATTCTGACTTCATATTCGTAATCAGCGACCCCGAAAACCCCCGAGTAAAAATTTTCAAATAAATTCACTGAACAGAAAAATACGTACAACAAAGGGTTAATCTAAAAGATGCAAGCATTTAATGTTAAATTATATAACATATTTTATTTTAAATAAGATAATAAACTATTATAATTATAACAATAGGAGAAAGTAATTATTTACTTGAAGAAACGATGTGAAAAGACTTGCTTCTCGAGCGTTTTCATAAGTATTTTTTGACGATGCCTTCTTAATAAGTTACTGATTACGGTATTTTTATGAATAAGGTTTTTTTTCACGGCGTTTGGGGCCGTTCACATTTTACGTAACGCGCCAGGGGGAGGGGGGGGGCGTTTTGTTACGAAGTGTTACATGGGGGTGAGGGGTCATCAACTGCGTTACGTAACGTCGATTTTATGATTTTATGTGATAATCGATTCAAATTTTAGCGCAGCTTTTATTAGATTTATGTTGGAAATGAGTTGTGTTGATATTGGCAGCGCTACTTATATCCCTTTTTTATTTTGTTTCATGTGCAATAATAAATAAATATTTTATAAACTAATCATTCTTAACTTCAAAATATTAATGTCGAGAACATCAGACAGTAATATTTGAATATTCTATCAGTGATATTAGGATGTACACTGTTTGAAACGCTGTAAAATAGCAAAATCAAGATTTTATACATTACCGAGAGGGGGGGGGGGG
>NC_046659.1:55230171-55248834 GCF_010883055.1 Belonocnema kinseyi
GGGGGGGGGGCGTTTTGTTACGTTGCGTTACAACCGGGGAGTACGGCCCAAAATTGGTTGAAAAATGCGTTACGTAATATGTAAACGGACCCTTTTCACAAAATATATATATTTTTTATGTAAACGGACCCTTTTCACAAAAAATATATATTTTTTCATGGCGCTTCCACGAGTAAACTTTTCCCTCACGGCGTTTCTTAAAAAGGGTTTCGTTTCGCAGTGTTTACTAAAATATGTTTTTTATTACGTTCATTCAATGATGCGGGTTTTTTTTGCACCGTATTTATACAAGACGTGTTTTATTGACATGGTTTACCAATATGTATTTTTGTAGAGTGCTTACTGACATATATTTTTGTTCATCACATTTTATAGAGATGAGTTTTTTTCATGGCGTTATGATAAGAAGTGCTTTTTTCACAGCAATATAATTTACGGGTTCATTCTCCTAAGCACCGGCGATATATGCACCAATTTTGAATTCTAACAGAGATCTCGAAGAAGATATTTGATTGAAGATGAAAGATTGTGTACCAGCTGTCGTAAAATTACGAGATTACCACTCAAAAGTAACGAGCCATTGTTATGGTTGTTACTTTATGGTAGAAGATAACTTAGTCTAGCGTTACTTATTCAAAATAAACATTTAATTAGTTTTGAAACTTACTAAGATCAGACACATTTTACATAGAAAAAATGTTGTCATTACAAATCACCGAATTTGTTATGTAATTCGAGATCCTTAATGCATTTTTAAACAATTAACAGTTACTTTGCGAAATTAAATTTTTATTACGAAATGCAAATTTTAAAAGTTAACGTTTTGGCTTTTTTGTATTGTCTAATCTGTCCTACGTGTCGTGCTTTTTCCAGAAAGTGAAAAAATTGAATTTTACTATTTGTTAATAAAATAACAAAGTTCCTCCAGGCACTATACTAAGATCAGTGGCGTAGCCAAGGGGGGCTTGGAGTCTCAAGCCCCCCCCCCCCCGAAACTGAGTATTTTCATTATTCAATTCCCTTTTCTCCCACTCTTTGCCTATACAAAAACCCAAAGCATTCTCCGAAAAAAATCGACGCCCCTCCGCCCACCCCAGAAAAAGAATCCTGGCTACGCCGCTGCCTAACACGTACTGGGTGAACATATTTTCCGTTCTGATAAAAAATTGTCCGAATATGGGTTAGCCCCTTATGGTTCCTTATATTTTCAGATATCTCAACTTTTCCTACGAGAGGAATTATGCAAAAGCTCAATAAAATTTAAAGCACTTAGCAGGTCAATACTCTCAAGGCTGAAAAATAAAGCCAAATCCCCGTAGCAAATGTATAATTTCGGTTAAAATTGAACGATTGCAGAAAATATCCAACTATATAGACTATACTTTCCTAAAAAAAACCCCATTAGGTTACTGAATAAAAGGACAATTTATTTTAAATTGAGGTGCAAATTTGTAAAGAAACGGGCTCGGAAACGAGTGATGACAAAAAATCGGATGAAGAGTTTCATGCATTATTATTATCTTAAATAAACGCACTGATAAGTATTCCGGAATTTTAAGTAAAACTGGCCGGCCAAGTATAGCGCCAGGGCTAGTATTACGAAATTGTCCATAACATTCGCCTGGAATGATCTGGAAAAGGGGGTTAATATCATGGAATATTTCTTAAAGATAGATAGTTTGTAAAATATATACTGTGAAAACTTATTTCTAGGCTGAAAAATCGGTTAGTTTCACGAAAAATTCCGTGAAGGTAAACACTGATTCGTTAAATAAATCCTGTAGAAGCTTATTTGTCTACATGTTTATATAATTTATTAAATTTTGTATTAATTTAGTTTTTAAGGTTTCAACGTTCGATTTTGATGGCTTAAAGTGTAAAATTACAAATATATATTTTTTAATCTTGTACACTTTAAAATAAGTCCTTATATTATGCGATTTAACTGCACTTTAAATAGACCCGTTTGAATAATTTTACCTAAATTCCAATTCAAAATACGCTCAAGTATGCAGACCATGTAAAATTTACAATATTGGAAACTAAGCAATTTAGGATTATAATTTTCCAAATGAAAAAATCAAAATTATCCAGTTATAGGTAAACTTACGTCAGAATTGTTTAATTGTCAGTGTGATGATAGTCTTCAATAGTAAATGCAAAAAGTAACTAAAATTAATATTTTAATTTCATATCTTATATATTTTTGAGATTAAAAATGTTTTTTTCCACTTCTCATTAATTTGTAAGCCCACTTGAAAGCGTTTCCGATTTTTAATATCGCTAAAAGCATGCGATTATAATATGTATATTTACTGCACTGCAATTTATTTAAATTATATATTAAGGTTTAATTGTGTATATTTACGAGCCATATATTTATAAATTGTAACTAAGTATGAGTGTAGTATTGACGATTACCTTCCACGGAATCTGGAATTAGCAACAATGTTTTTTTTTCTGCTGGCGCACTATATTTTACATGACTGGTATGTAGAACTCACATTCTTAAAAGGTAAGCTTCTTCTTTTTTTCATCTCATTTTATGTAACTATTGTGTAATCAACGTAACATTTCACCGTACTGCGTAAGGTAATGTTTATTCCGAGGTTTATTCACTAGTTTTATTATTTCTTGATGTATTGCGAATTAGGTTATAATTAATTTTTATTGATAACTTATGTTTTCAAAACAAATATTACCTTATTTCATTTTACATGAATGACAGTAAAATTTCAACAAAATGCGGTAATGTCCTCCGTTTACCAACAAACTAAATTAAGTAAAATTTAATGAATACAAATTCTCCGTTTAATTGACTCAACCTTGTCAAAACTTTGGAATTTAATAAGTCATTTAACATAAATTAAAGCAAATGTAACTGAATCCAAGTGTCAAGAATCAAGAAGATACTTATAATCCAATTAAATTTTATTAAAAATATATTCAACAATCGGCGAAAGATCCTTTTGTTAATATTTGAAAGTCAGTCGACTTTTTGACATAAATCAAGATTCATGTATTCCTATCAGGATACATCAGAATCAAAGCTAACCTAAATCTAAAAAATAAACTGAATTTAACTGAAAATAGTTCTGATTTATCATTTTTAATCGTTCTAGACATAGAAATATTGGAACGATATCCTTATTTAAGGTGAATTGAAGCATATTCGATACAATTCAAATCAATTGAATAACTGAGAGTTACGTGAATTAACTGAATCCAAAATATTTATGATAACTATAACTAGCGTGACTTACTGTTGAACAAACTAAATAAAATTGTAAAAATGGTTTTCACTTTTTTATGGGAAAAAATGTTTTGAACTTTCATTCAATCGAACTGTTAATTCCTTCTCTGACAATATTCGTATCATTTATTCATTCTAAATTTGAATAGCCAATAATTTTTTGTTGGACATATGGTAAAAGTAGAAGGAGAATCTAGGACTTATGAAAATAATAGAAATTATGTTTCGAGGCTTTTAGAGTATATTTTCTTCTGTTATTTGGAATTCTGAAAATTTATGTTACATTTTAGTAGTTGAAAAAATGAAAACTTCTAAAAAAATGTAAATACAAAAAAATGTATGTTTAATTTTACATTAAATTATTTTCAATTTCAAATACAACCTAAGGAAATCTTTAAAAAATTTTAAATAAAATCTAAGATAAGGGAGGTCACCCTACAGTAGATAATGATCTTACAATATATAATCATTAATTTAAAATGCTAATTTACGTAAAGTAATTATTTAATGCAATTAAAAGTTAAGCCCGTGCAGAAATTTCCCTGGTTGGCCATACTACAACAAATTTTCCGGTCGGTTTCCGGCGCGGCTACCCCTGGCTGGGTTTCATGGACAGGAACCGGTCGGGCTACATTCTTTCGAATCACCAAGTCGCGAGCCGGCCGGTTACTGGCCGGGCCAACCCTGGTTCTATCTCATGGTCGGGAGCCAAAATGGCACTTGCTAGGATATTTTTTTTATTACACATTTTTTAAGAGCTGTGATGTTATCAAAGACGTAATTATGGATGCTAGATGAATTGTTATTTAAAAAGTATAATTTAAAGATTTATTAGTTCAGTGAAATAGAAATGAGCTGTTTTAAATTCTTTAAAAAAAAACATTACATTTTTTTGAAGGTTTAAGCTCAATAAATAAAACTGTTAACGATTCTGCTATGTGCACCAGTAGAAATGCTAGAATTTTCTCTATTTTCAAAAAATGTTTAGCCTGTACACTTTCAAATTTACTGCCTAGTATATTGCCTTCTGCGTCTGGCGACTGCGTAGACCTGAGTAATGTTCAGTTTCACACTTCGAACGAGGAAACACATTGCACTAACGTCGTTTTATTTCCTCGAAGTTTGCAAAGAAAATGAAGATCCACAATTAAAATCAACCTTATTTCAGTAATTAGTTTGAAAATCCCACTTAGTTCGCAGATAATTATCATTTTAAATTAAACTATACTGTTGTGAATACATTTTTTTTTCTTTCTTCCTTCCTAACTTCAAATCACCAAAGGGTTTCCAACGTGAAACAATTGCTACGAGATGCAATTATTATTGGTTGAAATCCTCTCCAATTTCTTTGCCAGAATTGGTTAACTTGATTTGACCTTTAAAGTTCACCGTGATGTTTACGACGAGCTCTAAAAGACAAAACAAGTTACCAATTTCTTGTGTTAAGCAATATTTTTTAACCGCTTTGTGGCTGAATTTTCCGACCGGAGCCCGGCCGGTATTCAAGCCAGGATCCGACCAGTGTACCGTGAAGTTTTTAGCCAGATCCCGGCCAGATTTCCCGACCAGCCCCTGGCTTAAACCGGGACTATCCGGCCGGATCCCTGTTTGGATTCTTACACGGGGGACACTATACGTAATAATTTATTAAAATTAGGAATAATTATTCTACTTATATTTGTGCTTATAATTAATTATTATCTAGTATATGATCAATACCTATTACGGGTTGTCTCCCCTGTATTTACATGATGTTCTTTTTGTAAGATTAAATAAGATAATTTTTAAATATTCCATTAAACCTCTACAGAAAGTCCTTTATTGTTTGTATCCTTATAAGATATTCTAATAAGCATACATCATGTGAAATTTCTTATTTTCTTAAAACAAAATTGAAGTTTAAATAATATCTTCATTAATAACATTAACCAATTTTAACCTTCTATATAATGGTTATAAAGGTTATATCTCAAATTTTAATGGGCTATTAAGATTCATCAAAGTTGCCGAAGAAATATGCTGCACTGGCACTTTACTTTACTTCTTTGTTACGTATGTGATATAGGGTGTAACTTAATTCTTTGGACCTCTGAAATTAAAGTTCGTATTTATGCTAAGGATCACTGTGCCACATTTGGTATTCATTAAACGCGTGCTGATTCTTTAATGCAAAAATTGAAAAGTGAATGATGAAGGCTTTTCCTAATTTAGAAATTTTGAATACTTCGAATATAAAACAAAAATGTGTACTTCAAAGGGCTTCAACAACTTTCGTTGGGTAATAAATACATTTGTTATGAAAATATAAAATATTCGATACTTTAAAACATTTTAGAAATAGCTTTGCGCGAGCTGAAATAAAACGCTCTTTCACAGAATATCCGAAAACATTTTAAAAAATTCTTACATCGAACGCATTTAAAACTCAAAATAAATACTTGTATTCCTTACACAGGGCGAATTATAATACTAAACTTGAAATTTTACTTCTGGGCTTTTATATATCTATAACGGTATTTTATAAGATCGGCTACACACTTACAATTCGGTTTTTGATAAAAACAGGCTAGATTTGGACGACCCAAGAAAAAGTACTTGAACCTTTTACAGTCACTTCACCGCATTTCCTTATCATGGGAAAAATAAAAAATGACCTCATGTAGGTTGCACTTTGCCTTCAAATCCCTTTTTTTGACAAATATTCTTTTTTGGATAGCACTGAGTTTTATTTATCGCTGCATTGTTAAATTTTATTTACAATTCAGAAATAAGGAATAAAAGATAAGAATTTTTTTGATTTTTGTTTCCAAAAACTATTTTCAACAGTAAAAATAATTGCATACTGTTAATAAATAATAACAGGTACGTATATAATATTTCATTGATGTCAACGAATGCAAAAATGTTGAGATAACTCTTTTCTTTAGTTTAGAGTTTAGTTTAAAGTTTATTGAAGGCTTGGGACAGTATCTAATTAGGGTAGTAATTATATTGAGTATATGAGATTATAAGTTTATAGATCTTGAAAAGATATTGCATTCTTAAACATTTGATATTCTATCTCGAAAGTTACGGCACAAAAGGAATTTCGCTCCAAAGCGTTATCGTTATAACTTTGGAAATTGATTCGCCTGCACAAATTGTTGGTCGTTCATCTCAAAGCTGAAGACACAGGTCGAGCGAACAAAGAAACCATAAAACAATAAGAAGGATGGAACTGATATCAAAAAATTATTACAATTTCTATTTAATATTGCCGCCTTTAATCATGATAAGAGCTGGTAATAAGTTTTCATTTTTAATCAATTCCATCTTGCCTTATTGCTCCTCCACTTTGCCATTAAATAAATGTATCTGATTTTTGAACTCAGAAATATGAGTATGAAAATATACAGCAAAGAAAAAATATATTTTCATCAAATCTAAACCATTTGATTTTCTCATAATTTAGTGCCTCATTTTTTACGAATTGCGTTATTTTAAAAAGTTTGACAAAAAAGGCGCAATGTTGGTAGAAAATATTTCATATAATCAATCGGCAAAATAAATGATTCATTTGACAAACCCCGATAATACAGAAAATTTTAGTACTATAGCAATCAAATAATTAATCAATGGAGTAAAAGTATGTCAGCAAAAAACCCATTAATAAAAAAACGGGTTTTAATTAAAATACTTACAACTTTTAAATTCTGTCAAATTCAATCTACTTCTAGTTTTCTTAAAGTTTTTGCAACATCTCATTAAAACCCGTATATATTTCATTGGCACAAGAATTTTTTTTTAATTTTTATGCTGCATTGAACTAATGCGTGTTTTACAAGGTCTTAATCTTGATCCCTATAAGTCATTACTCGAGAGTTAAAGCAGCGTAAGTAATCCTTGTATATCCCATAAAGATATAAAATTTCCTTATAGGGTGCAGGGTAAATGACCTAAGCAATTCGGCATAAATACATTTCAATACTTTAGGTCAGATTGTACGTCGAACCCTACACATAAAAGTGCTTTATTTGATTCCGGATTTAACTTGACTCACGTAACGTCTGAGACAAAGGCAAATCAATAAACCCTCTTAAAAATAACAAGTACGCTGAGGAAACTGTACTTTTTTCAACTAACAAACACTTTTTTTTTGTACTTGCGCAAATATATTTTTTTGTATCAAAAAATGATTTGCAGTATCCATAAAATAGGTTATTGTAGCTTAAAGAAAACTTAATTTTGTTTATCTCAAGGAACCATATTTTTTTAGGGCAACCGAAATATTTAATTGTGCAAATACCAACAAAACAATTTCTTCAATGTAGGTAATTCCTTTATAATTGTCTTACGAAGGTTAATTTTTATTTGGTTGCGTTATGTCAACAACAGTTTGGTTTGACTAAGCTAAATTTGTTTGCAATAGCACTAAAAGGGTGTACAAATGCTAATAAAGCATTTTGTTATAAATACTAAAAATCTTCAAAATATATGTATGGTACCCAAAACTTTCTTTGAGTTCGCATTTTTTTCATTCTTATGAAAAGTTCCATACATAGAGCGATCAAGCATTTTTATAACTACATCATATTTCAGAAATTTTCATCAATGACCGACAGTTTTCAAAACAAATGAGAAAATGTTCATCTCACAGGTTTAATCATTTTTCTTGCAGGGGGTCATCCTGGGTCAGATGGTATAATGATTGTCCTATGTTCCAATACTACAGCCTTGGCAGTCACGCTGGCGCGGGTTCGATTCCCCAAGCAGGAAGCGAGGTAGTAGTATACCAATACTACCCCACATATGCCCTACAGTTTATTATTAACCTTACAGTACAGTAACTAATGACCCTGGCAGTTGATGCGACTATAAACATTTAAGTAATAAACAAATAAAAATTTTCTTGCAAATAGCTGATAGGGCAGAAAGATATTTCCGATATAAAAAGTATATCTCGTCAACATTTAAGTCTCAAAAACTGTGAATATCTGACCTATGACCTTGTTAACGGCTGAGAGCCTTTAGTAAACGTGATAAACCTTTTTCAATTTTTACAATCAAAACATTTTAACATAAAAAAGTGTAAAAGTCACAAAAACTGCTTGATTATTATTATATTTAGTATAACTATGGTTTCTCTTCTTTAATTAAAAATTTGCGTAAGAAGATAGTGAATCCATAACATTTTTAAATAAATCACTACGTAAAGTAATTCCATAACATTTTTTTTTGCTTTTGTAGAATATAAAGTTTTTATATGTAGGGGAGAGTGGGGATAGGTGGATCACGGGGATAAGTGGATCACTAGGGAAATTTTTGAAACTACTAGGGGTTTTTGCGTAACGTTGATATTGTTTGACAGTCCTACCTATAACCTAACTTTACCCGAGGAATTAGAAAGCTGCAACGTTTGTTGTTGTTGTTATGTACGATGGAAATTTTTTGCGATTGAAATCGGTTAATTCGTAACTTGCTACTTTTTCAGAATTAGTGTATTGTTCTTTTTCGTCGTGCCTGTATCCATAAACAGTATACTTGAAGTAAGTACATTCATGTTACTATTAATTTGTGCAAAACTTTTAAGGTTATGTTTTACCCTTTTATTATCAGAGTCATTACAATTAACTAATGTTTTGGGGATAGATGAATCATTTTTTGTGGGGATACTTGGGTCAAATGACACTAAAAAGTTAACGATTAATAACAATGATGAATGAATATATTTCACTGTAAATCATTTTGAAAATTATAAACGAATAGTATAACTTTCATATTAATGTAAAAAAAATTATTACTTTATATTTTTGTAGAAAATATGACAACAAAGACAAAATCTGATCCACCTATCCCCACTCTCCCCTACAATTTGTGAACTAGTGGAAATATTCGAAAGCAAAGAATACTTTATTTATCAAGACATTAGAATAACATTTCAATTATGCAAATTTCCAACATCATTCATATAAATTATCCTTCAGAAAATAAGGGAAACAAAAAATAAACTCAGTTTGTTCTCTCTCAGGGCAAAAATTGCTTTTAAATTCAACCAGAAAATTAATTATTTATTCCTTTAAGGTATGATCTAAACTGGAGAAAAACTGAAATAAACTTGTTCCAATCCCAGATTAACTCTCATAAATCAAAAGTCAAATTTCAAGCTAGATATACAAACTTAGTTAGATTTGGTCTTTCCTGATTGAATCTAATTAGAAAAATGGAAAGGGCCTGAAAATAAGTTTTTAACAAAGATATGAAAAATTGTGACAATTAATGTGCAGGATGCATTAAATTCACACAGTAAATTGGACATTTGGTATATTTTACATTAATCTGCTGCCAATAGGACATCGATTGACACCGAGCATAGAAGTCCATTGTCAGTAGGTTCATTGAACAAATTTTGTTTTGTCACAAGTACAGCTTTTGACATTATAGAAATATTTCGTCGTGAAAAATGTTAAGATCAAAAACTGTTAACGATCTATGATGTCAATGATCTGAACATTAAAAGCGACACGAAGTGGTTTTTAATACTTTTGCTAGCATCCGCTATTTATATGGTCAACAGTTTTAACAGTCACTTCAGAAATCGTTTGCCAAAGGCATTAGCGACAAATATTTTTAAAAAAGCATTCAATGAAACTCTTGACATTACTTCATAACCAAATCTCAACTTAAGCGTAAAACGAGCTAGCAGTGCTGTTAAATGTCGGCCTATTGACATCGTCCAGCGTCAAAAGTACATAGTTCGATCCTAAGTGTAAAAGACGATGTCAAATGTTTTGACGTGCGTCGTGGCACTATTAACGTTTTTTAATTAGTTTTCAGTGTGAAACAAGTCACTTAAAAGGGAATCAAAATGACAGTAAAGTTAACAGTAAAGTTAGTAATGGGGAAAAACAAAATTTCGAGAAGCAGATTTTCAAAATAGGGGGTTTCACAATATTTCCATTGATTACCAGCGTTTTTCGATGAAGAAAAAACATATTTGACCTCTTAATTCTAATAGCGACAAAAATGTTTTCCAGTATAGTTTCCATATGGTTTTTTATGCTCATTCCATTGATCATAAATTTTTTTTTGAAAATATAAGTATTTGATGTTCATAAATGAAAATTGAATACAAATTTATTTTTTACGATTTTTTACCCTTTAAGAAGCTAGAGAAATAAAAGTAAAACTGAATTTGTTATTGGTAAAAATAATCGCTTAGAATATCGGCACACGTGCGCAAGCGTCATTGGGCATACCGAAGCACTTAGAATCTATTTTCGCCAAAATAGAAATACTTTTTAATCTGCAAGTATTTAAGGAAGAACTAGAAGCTTTCATTCTGGCTCAACAAAAAAAGCACTCTTCCGTGGAAAAAGTTCAATTTATACTTGCCCAGCATTTTGAAGTTCAAATTTGTTTTTCAAAAAATAATGATGATCAGTGGAGAGGACATGAAAAAGCCTTTCGAAACTGTACTGGAAATCATTCTTTAATCGTCATCGAAAGAGTTACAAAATGCCAAAACAGCTGGTATATTCTCAAAGACCACTCACGATCTTAAAGGCATAATCTCGAGTTACCTTTTGAGACGCAACAATGAAAAAACGTCATTTTTTCAAACAGTCAAATTTGTTTTTAAGTTTCATTTTTGAAAGACAAATATCCACATTTCAAAAAAGCTTGTAATAAATGGAAATTGCATAAAAAACCGATACAAACTGTACTGGAAGAAATTTTGTTTATTGCCATAATATTTAAAAATCACCGAACTAGATGATATTCATGAAATTCCGAAAATTGTCACGACCTCCTCCTTGCTTAATATTTTTTCCATAAATATATGCTCATAATACAAAACTTAGCCTAATTTTGATTTATATTAAACAACTCTGATTTTTTAAGTAGATGTACTTGAAAAATAATGCCCTATGTGGGTGCTTCTCACGAAAGTGTCTCTCGCCGGATCGAGTTTTACAACAACAAATTTTTTTCACTCTTTCAACTTTTTCCTGTCGTAATATGTTTTCCAGATATCCAAAAACAATATTCTGACTTTCGCAAAATTTAGAGTGTAAAGTGGCAATTTTACAGCACAGATAAGGATTTTAATTTATGAAGTATATTTTCTTCAAGGAAAACGTGAGTTAATATGTTCAGATTTCTAAATCACCTACGCAAGACTCCAGGTATATCTGGCATGCATATTTTATACAAATGTTCATGAAATTTAGAAGTATTACAAAAATAGTGCGCGGCAAATAGCATGGGATTAAATACGTCCGTGAAATCATGTGAATTCATTACGGGAACATCTGGAAATTTTTTTTACTTAATTAACTGTGCAAAACTATATTCTTTTTATGTGTAATTTTGGCAAAATATTACGCGATAATCAAACAGTTTAGCGGCAAAGTCCCTATATTTAATGAAGATTTATATAAACAATGTAGTAGTGATTAATTAGAGGACGAGAAAGAACATTTCCCCATCCGGACATAAAAGGCTTAAGAGACTACTCGCTTTGGAGGCTACAAAAGGTATAAAATCTATAATTATCAGAGGTTAGAAGGGAGATGAAGCAAAATCCTCATGATATGATTGAATGTTATGTAATGAATTACTTTTTACGATGGTAGCACAATGTACAAGTAGTCAAGGCTAGTGAGAAGTGAGGCTTCGGAAACTACGCCGAATTTTTACTCGCACTCATTTTTTTAACTGTTTATTTATAACAAGATAATTCATTATTAATTAATAACCATGGGTAGTATCTTGAAGGTTAGATCCAAACCTTTTAATTCATGTGTTATAAAGTATAATTTGTAGTATTCTAAAGTACTTATTACAGTCAATTAGAATGGTTTTGGATTTTATGCAAAATTTGAAGACATAATGTGAGAGTTGCCTAAAGTATGAAATCCAAAGGTTGGAAAAAAATTACAATGATTTTTCTTAGTATTTAATTTATATTTCAACAGAGCATAGCTACGATATCAAATAAATGAGTATCATTTACTTAGATATGCCGCGAAGGTTTAAAAATCAGGTACTTAAATATACAAATTAAAGTGTTCAAAAGTTAGGCTGAGTTAAAATAAACGAAAATGACGAGGATGCGCGGAGGTACACTTTCGCGAGAACCGCCCATTTGTAAAATGAAATTTCAGGTTAAGAACAGCAACATACTTATCTTTGATCCAAAATGGGGTTTATGCAGGACATGTGTAATTTATTTTTGGAAATTGCGAATTTTTTTATTCCTACCTTCATACTATTGTTTTTTTCCAAAAACAGCAACTACGAAAAATTCGCCATAGTTTTTTCTTCAATAGAAAAAGTTTTTTAATTTTCCGAAATTTAAGATTTGAAGTTCAGAAGACAAAATTAACCGAATTTAAATTTGGGACTAATTAAATTTTAAAAGGTTTCAAGGTTAAAAAAATCTGATGATAAATATACTTATTACTGTTTTAAATTTAATTATAGTTTCTAGATCCAAACACGTTTAAATTTTTTTATTTTGATCTAATTTACGAAAAGATCGCTTTTATTTTGTAAAGTATTGTTTATAGAAAAAAAATAATCTAACCTTAAAAACTCGAATCGTATGAAAAATACATGTTTCAATTTAACGTATGTCAGGAAAACCTTTAATTTGTTTAATTTCCAATCATAACATTTGTAAGTTTCAGGATCTTGAAAATCTTGGTTTTTTTCTTTCTCTAATATCTAAAAATTTCAAAGACGTTATAATCCAGACATTCATGGGAATTATATTCTCTTGAGCAGTGGCCTTTAGGCGACATTTCTCTGAATCAAAGACCTTACTCTTATAGGAATTATTTCCTATGCTTTTAAGTAGTGATCCTCTATAGAGTGTATAGAGTGTATAGAGTGTATAGACCAAAATCTTAAGTTGTCCTTTTGTAACAAAGAAAGTACGGTAGGTAGCTTAGGAACGTTTTATGCTTCAAGATAGCGAGGCTCCGTTAATTGGATATTGGAAATCACCCTCTCATGAAACATGATTCATTTTATTATGCTGAACTATGTTCATCGAAAAAAGTGCTGCAGGCGACTCAAACTACGTACAAGGTGAAACGGGATTAAAAAGTAAAAAGTGTTCAAATATTCAATCATAATAACACTGGTAAAAATGTTCGGAAATTTACGAAAGATTTCAGACGCGAAAGTAATCGAGTTTTCCAAATGTTTGTTACTAAATTCGGGATTACAATAAAATTTTTGTACATTTACCAATTTTACGTAGAGAAAAATACAAAAATACCTCGTAAAATTACGAAAATAGTCGGTACGACTCGGATCCATTCGGTGCCATTCGGAAGGACGCCGCCGTTTTCGCCTTACTCGCAGTACAACAAGCAAAGAATAGGTCACGTGCTTTTTAAGCTCATTCTATATACTAATTACCTTCGTAAGTAACTTTGAGTGCAAAATCTCCCGTTGTCTCATCGTTAAGGACTCGCGTGTTAGGAATTCGTATGCAACTAGCATCGTGAACATTTTAGTCAACATTGATCATTTCTGTGACAAAATAAGGACCGAGTAAGCTGGAACTGACAATAGACTCTTTTTGAACAAATATACAACGCAGCTGATTTCAGTAAAGGTAACGTAACATTCAAGAGTAATACATTTTTTTCGGTTAATTAAAATTTTAATGCGTAAACAATATAAATGTATTTAAATTATAATTAACCGAAAAAAAATTATTATACTTGGAATTTTATGTTACCGTTACTAAAAATTATTTTAAACATTCGGACTTTTACGAAACATGTAACTGAAAGATGATGCCATGCCGTTAGCGCTACTGAAAATTACGAAACATGCAACTGCAAAAAACTTCCACTAAAAGTTTCGTAAAATTCCGAAAAAAATGTTTAACAGTGAAATCAACTTAAGCGCATACAATTTTTTTATTTAATCGTTTCGCATTGTATGCTCAAAATTTCTTTGAAAACCCTTAAAAATTATTATATTTCAAATTTATAATTTTCCTGAGCAAAATTGACTATATTTTCGCATATTCTACTTAAAAACGCTCGAACTTAGGGAATCCCGTTGTTTTCTTTTGTTGTTTTTTTTTCAAAAGTATCTAGAAGTAAGATTTTCTACCTTGGTCCCTTAGGACCCATGAGGCCCTCAGAGGTTATTTTTTTGTTGTAAAAATGAAAATAGCTTGGTCAAAGTTTCAAATTTTTGCACATGTGCCAGATAAAAATAATGTTATCCGCTCCTTCTTTTCGAATAAGATAACTCACAATATTGAAATATCTTTATCAGATAATAATAAAAATAATAATAATATTTTAGGCACGCAAATATTTTTAAAAATTATTGCAGCTTTGTCCAATTGTTTACCTGGGAAGGCCGGTTGTGTCCTACAGTATCCACATGGTTGATAACGATGCCCCATAATCTGCTGGATGCAACTAAACTCAGAGAGATATTAATTTTTAGTATTTCATCTAAAAAACACGATCTAAGGCTTCGAATAAACAAAAACCCTCTATTATTACTTTTTTAAATCGAAAATCAAATGTTCGGTAACCGAATTTTTGCAAAATGGAAATTTCTATAAACAACCACTTTTAGTATGTACTAAAATCGAAGGAAAAACATTAAATATAATTGAAAGTGGTAACTGGGCTTTCTTTTATACTTGAGAACATTACTAAATGGATAGAATTATTTAATTTCGATTTTCACAGCAATTTGAATAAAGTGGATACTTTAGGATCCCTGTGAAGGCACTTGATTAGAATGTCTAATCCATTCTAAACTTCGAGGCCGTACGGTTGAACATTTTTGTTTAATATTTAGCATAAGTAATCTGCATAATCATATCTAGAAGCACACTGAGCCGGTTTTTTTATTAAATGTTTATATTTTGTTTAGTAATAACAAATAAAGAACAAAAGAAGCGAGGCTCAGTGTTAACTGTCTGAATTTTTTGGGACGTGCCTGTGGACCCTATTAAACGCCAGCCGGCCAACACCCTGATGCGAATCGAATTCAGCGGAACAAATGCCCCTTTCATTGTTATGAGATTAAGGCGGGTTATAAAGACTAACGTTACGAAATCATGGATTAATTTAATTTTAATTATCAGAATTAATTTATTCGCGTAATTACAAGAGATTGAAAAAATGGCATGAAAATCGGTTAATGTTTGTAGTGATAATGGAAATATTTAGCTAATAAATAACTTTCACTTGTTTAAGCAGTTATTAGTTGTTCAAACAATTGCTTCCCCTTGTAAGTCATAAGAATTATGAAAAGTTATTTTCTGGAATTACTCACACAATGGACATATTTAGAGAGTAATATATTTTCTTCGAGATCATGCAAACTTTTAAAAAGTTCTTTGTTTAAAGCATTTTCCCTCATAAATCGTAAAAAATATTAGTTTCTGGAATTCATGAAACCATTTGCGAATTGTAAACGTACTTTTTTTGTTTAATATATTTAGCAGTTGAATAATCTGTTCTGCATTTTGAGGCCACATGGTTGAATATTTTTGCCTAATTTATGCAATACGTCATCTATTAATTCATAACTCAAAGCAGACAGAGCCGATTTTTTTGGAAAATGTTTATATTATAGATAATATATTATAAATTATATGCGGCGAAAATTTATTGACAATTAACGCTGAACGTTACCGGCTCTGTTGGCTTCGATATATGATTGTGTAGATGAAGTACACAAAAGATTAGACAAACATATTTAGCATTGCAGCCTCAAAGTTCAGAACTCAAGTTCAAAATTCTAAAATCGAAGTTTTACAGATCTAAATTTAGACCACTCTATTGCTCACTCTGCACAGTGCTGATCTTGGTGCGAAATTATCAAGATAGAGGGCGTTTTCGTAGAAAACATTTTTGTTTGTTCACGCCTGAACGACTGCCGCCCACTTCGCACAGTTCCTTTTACTCCTACTTGCGGCGCGGCGTCGATTCTCGGAAGAACTCTATCAGGGGGCCCTATCTCTAGGGTTGACTGTATATGATCAGAAGGTGAATAAATTACAAAATACTCGGCGTTACAACTGAGGAAATTGTATAAATTCTATATGGTTTTATATGGTTCTATATATCCTTTTGTTCATTTGCATGATTTTATATAAGGCATTAAATAGAGGGTTTTTATTGCAGGTGATCCTTTGCATTTCTTTCCATCTTTCCTTTGCAGATTTATTGCTGTTGGTACACTGAAAAAACGATATTCTAATTTTAAGAATTTCCCACTAAGTTGAAGAATATTTGCAAGTTAAATAATCGCCAAGGATATATTCTTAATGGAAGATGGAGGCCCTCTTACCTTAAGAATATATATTCCTTTTAAATTATTCTTGTCTATGTGATAATAAGGTATAGTTAATCTTAGACTATAGAGGTTAGGTCTCGGTGTGACTGCGCGAAATAAATACATGATAAATACATATGTAAATAGTACTTTGCGAACTCGTTAATTGAAAAGTAAATAAATTGTGAACATCAAAGCCAGAAGTAAGCATATACTGTTCAATTAAGTGAGTAAACAATGTATAGGTTAAAAACTAGTTTTTCAGTTGAAAATTAGAATGCACTAACTACATTTTGACACATTTTGATAAAAGATATTTAATTATTTGTATGTTGTACTAACCACTTTTCTTTAAAGCGAAATGCTAAATGTCCAAAATTCAGGTAAAAAAAATGTAGACCAAACCAAATATTGTACTTTTTGCAACATTTAACTCTAAATTTATTTTTGCTTCTTCATATTTTCAGTCAGCTGTCTTCTTCAGTCTAAGAGGTATCTTGTAGTTTTGCTCGCTTCGAAATTTAATACCGTGCACTTTTTATTCACCCAGCAAAATAATTGTTTTCAATTACAGAGACTGTTTCCGTAACATAATTTTCTTTTCCATTAGCTCAAAACTTTAATTCAAAGTGTAGAAAATCTTTTTAAAATACTAATTTTAATTGGAAAAGTAAATTATTTCTTTAAAAAAAAGTTCCTTCTGATCAAAAGAAATTTGTTTATAATCATAGCATCTTTCCGAGATTGGGAGGCATTAGAATATCCTTTCTTTTTTTATTCAAAGAAATTTTCTTACACCCAAACAATCTTAAGGAGAAAATATTACTCTCTACATCCGTTAACTGTTCCATTAATTCTAGATACTCAATTTTTATAATTTAACAGAAGAAGCAATTGCTTAAGCAAATACAAATATTTAAATATTTTGTAATTTATCTCTCTGCAACCTAAATTATGGCATTAGTACGAGTATGAATAATAATATTTAAAAAAATATATTTTGTAACTTCGATTATTGTTTTATCGATTATTACGAAAAATTTAAAGTTGTCCTTCGTTTTCATGTCCTGGCGGTCCCACGCATATTTAATTGGTTTTTCATATAAGAAAAAATATTAAAATCAATTTAAATTTGGGTGAGATTTATACTGGGATAGTTCTTTAATCATTTTCACCCGTAGAGAATTAAATAGTCAATTTGGCTTCAAAAAATTAGTTAAATTGTGCTTTCAGACACGCGTACCTTAATTATATGTCCTGACGGTACTGCCTACAACTCCTCAATGACTTGAGAAATATAAAAAAAAATAAGGTCAGATTTGGATTCAGCAAGTGAAAATGTACAGCAATTGATTTTTAATAAACCTATAAGGTTACTTTTTATACGCACAAACATGAAATATTATTAAATTTTTCCTGCGCAAGATGCCCTGGCGGTTCCAGTCGCGAGTTTCAAGGTTAGTCGTAGGGTCAGTGACGGAACGTGGAGCGCTAGCATTCCTCGGACTTCAAATACACGAAGGTGCAGTGGATAAGTGATTGTGATTGAAAGATAATCGTTCTGACGCGAGTGTGTAGCAAAAGTGCTTACGGGATTAAAAAAGTTATTTTGACTCACCCAACAACGGAAGGTAAAGGTTGTTATTGAGATCACTTGATGTTTATTTGAATAAATCATGTTGCATCCTATTTTTTTCTTAATAATTTTCATAAAATCCACATAAAGTGAATTGCAAAGTGGTACACCATTGTATTTTATTAAATTTTTATTTAATTTTATGTACATTGATTGAGAACTATTAATTTTCACAATTTCACTACGCTCAGAATATGTGAGCCATTCCCAACATTGTTATAATTTTTTTATATAAATTTATGAATTTTTTTCGCGGCCGCGCTTATTTTCCGTTACCTGATAGTTAAAACTATAAGATGAAAAAAATGTCAGTCAGTTCGGACAACTTTTTTTCTCTGAAACTACATTCCCCAAGCGAGTTCTAAAAATGTTTTGTTTTGCAAATAAAAAAATAGGCATACATTTATTTGCCTACGAGAACGATTTGGCCAACAAGCCCGTTAAAATTTCTCAAATGTGATAT
>NC_046659.1:55248934-55253234 GCF_010883055.1 Belonocnema kinseyi
TGTCGGCGAGGAACAAAGTATCTGCAATGAACATGCTTGCCGTCCCGGTACTACTCTATTCATTTGGAGTAGTTCCATGGACGAAGAACGAGCTCAGATCTCCTGATATCGGGACAAGAATGGTTATGCACATGAACAAAAGCATGCATCTTAAGTCTTCATTTCCGCGACTGTACATCTCACGCCGTCAAGGGGGTCGCGGAATATTGAGTCTTGAATGTCTTCATAACAGGTTTAATCTGGGTACAGCACATAGAGTTGCAAGTGGAAGAGACCCTCTTCTTAAAATGGTCAGGAATCACGAGGAAGTAAGCAAAGGAGCATTTCTGTACAAAGCAGCGGAGAAGGCTGCTGAAACACTCGGACTTGACTTCAGTATTAGGGGTTAGCAAAATGCATCAAATCTTATCTATCTCGAGTACGCACTCCTGAAAGCCCGGATTAGGAAAGCACAAGAGAAAAACTTTCACCACAGCTCCTAGATAAGAGGATGCACGGTATCTTCCACAGAAATGTGAAGGATCAGTCAATGTCTTGTGAGCTAACGTTTGCTTTCCTTAAATCGCCCGGATTGAAGTCTGGTACAGGGGGTTTCATTTTCCATGCCAAGACGGTGTTATTTCCACCTTAACATACCGTCGCTACATTTTGAGCCAAGACATTCCCGATGATAGCTGCAAGGCGTGCCATGCACACCCCGAGCATTTAGCTCACATACTATCTCGTTTTCCAACTCATGCGGGAACGACCTACATCCAAAGGCACAATGCGACACTAAGAGTGCTTTATTACCATCTCTGTCACTCTTACGACATTAACCTTAATATCGCTCCTCTAAATGCTCCTAGGGAAATTGAGTCAATTGTCGAGAATGGGAAGTGCCGCATATGCTGGAACTTTATATTCTCGACAATTGTTTCTGTTGCTCACTCGAGGCCTGACATGGTTCTTCTTGACTTCGAGAAGCGAACCATGTTTGTTATCGAATTTTCGGTACCAGCTGACAAAAACATCATAGCCAAGGAGAATAAAAGAAAGAGAGGTATAGAGACCTTATAAGAGAGTTGCAACGATTGTAGCCGGAATAGTCTGTTAAACTAATCGTCCTTATCATCGGCGCTCTTGGAGGTGCCAAGCTTTCACTCATTAATAGCCTGAAAACCATCTCTGCGTTTCAAAAATATGCTAAAATACTTGCGGGAAAAATTCAGAAGGCGATAGTCCTTGGATCACTGCGTGCTCTCAAGGTGCACGAAACTTTTGCCGGATCGTCGTATTGATTCCGTTACAGACTGTAACCACCTATCTCACGGTCGTGAGACGTAGTTGTGGCTAAAATTTTACGGCGATTTCGCTGGGAGCGGGTGCAATTTTTCAGATTAGCACCCGCTCCTGATGAAATCCTGCGGTTATCCTTATAAAAAATTTTTTATATATAATAAAAGAATAATATAATGTAAAATCTTGCAATGTACGATATCACGATTTTACGCTATTATAATGTGATAATTACTATGTATGGCGCAGGAATACGGTATATATTGCAATACATGCGATATCGTTTTCTCCGTGCACTATTCTTGACACATCCACTTCATATCATTTTCCACGAAAGAGATTGAGTTTTTACGAATTGCGTTCATAATGCGTTCGAAATTAAATTAAATTTAAATTTATTATAATCGCAGAATTCATACTGAAGTTTTCGAAATTAACTTTTAAAAAATTGTGAATTATTCATGTATAAGTTTGAAGAAAATCGTACAATGTACATACTTAATAGAAAAATTAAAATTTTTGCGTTATAAATTTAACAACATATAATCACTTTCGGTTTAAAGAAAAATGAAAATTTGTTATTGGATATTGCTTCTTTATTTCATAAGTATATATCATATAAACAAACTGAATATGTGGACGTTTAAGGGTACAAAATTTGAATAATATTATAAGATATTTAAAAGTTTTCAACACATTATTATTTTTATGCTCGATGATTTCAGAAAACTTTAAAGATTTACAATTATTTTATATTTTGAAAGATTATTTTAAAGCCAATACCTAAAAAGACATTTAGAAAAATTTTCTCTTGTGACAAAAGAATGTTTCTTCACGTGAATGGAATTTCCTCTTAAATTTAAGAAGAACCTTAAACATTTGAAGCCAATGCATTTGTTTATTTATTTATTTATTTGTAAAACAGTTCGAAGGTTTAGAAGTTTTGAAGATATTGGAAAATAATTTAAAATGTGAATATATTTCAAAAACGTTTTAAGCAAAATGTCGATTTTCGAAGGTTTTAAAGCAAAAATTGAAATTTTTTTAAAAGAATTTTTAAAGATATCAAGAAAATCAAAAACATTCTTAAAACATCTGGCAACATTTTCTGTTATTTTTACATTATAAAATTAATTTTTGAAGATTTTTTAAGAGATTTCTAAAAATGTCGAAAAAATTTGCACGTTTTTTTTTACTTTGAAATACTTTTTTAGGTTATAAGGATGATTTGGAAAATATCATATTTTCGGGTTAAAATATAACTTCTTGACCGAAAATTAATCTGTTTTAATAGACGATTGAACTCTTTTGCGAAAAAATCGTATTTTTTAGATAAATCAAACTTTTCTTTATTTAAAATTAAAATCTTCTTTAGTTTCAATATCAAATTTCATATTTTTTTCTCATAATATATCTCTTTAGTTGAAAAATCAACCACTTAGTTAAATGTTGAACTACTTGGTTAAAAATGAACTTTTTTGGATGTCGATTCCTTATTTTACATAAAAATGTATCTCTTTGGTTAAAAACGTAACTGTTTTGTTCAAGGATTCAACTATTTTGTTGAAAATTTTCCTTTTTTGGATGAACTTAACTGTTTATTTTACTTTTGTTTAGATTAAAATTGATCCCTACGGTTTAAAATGTAACTACTTTGTTGTTGTAAAATCGAATTATTTGATTTGAAATTAACTTTTTTGTTGAAAATTTCTTTCTTAGAATTTGAACGTATGCATAACAAATAAACTTAAAAAATAAATTTCAAATAAGAGAATTCGAACATCGATCAGGAATTGACTTTTACCAATTATTCTGAACCTCGGTTTTTACTTCGCCCTATTTTGGGGTGCCCCTAGGCATTTGCGACCTTTGCTTATAAGGCAAACCGGCATTGTATTTAATTGGAATGTTTTTGAATGCTAACATTTTTTAATGAAACGTTTAATTTTTTTTTTTTTATTGTAAAACTTTAAAATTGGAAGCATTAAGCCACTCGAGATTTAATCGAAAGAATATCAATTTGCAAAAACAACTAACGTTCATAGAAAAAGAAAAATGTTATTAGGTTTACATTTCATATATGCAAATATGTTTTGTTCTGTACATTTTTTAATAGAAAATAACTAAGTCGTTAAAGTTTACATATCTTCCAGAAATTAAATACGGTCGCGTAGAAAAGATTTAAATACAAAATGGAAAGGTAATTTCATTTGGCATTGGGGAGATCTATAGAATTTGATTTGTGACTGCAAACGTAACATGACGCAATGAGGATGTCGTCGTACATTTTTATTGTTTCGCTCCAATTCTCTTTCGACCAACCCCTGTCAGTCGAGGCGAAACAAGCGAATATCGCACAATTTTTCAAACGACATGGGGCGTGTTTTCTGTGATCAATAACGCGAATAATATTTTATTTGTAAAATAAAATTTCAAATGAAAATACCATCTGAAGCATTTGCCAATTCTGAAACTTCAAATAATAATTGCTTTTAAAATTTTGAATATAAAGTGTTATAAAACTAATTTTAATATACAAAAGAATATCTAAATAACAAAAAACTAACTTGAAGTATAAAAAAATAAGAACAATCTTATCCTATCATGATGAATTAGCTATATGATAATACATATAGGAAATGTTAAATACACTAATTTTAGCACGAACGCGAAGCAATAAGTCAGGCAACAACGAGGCTCTTGATCAAAATACTTTTATTACAGTTTATAATATTGCAATATGTTATTTGTATTTTTCAATAATTCATGTTTTTTCTATAGACATTATTATGTTTAACATTTCTATTATGTATTGCCATTTATATTATTTTGTGTTAAAATACATGTTACTGAAGGATGAATGATCATATATTCACATAGTGCGATAACCGTGCAAGGAAGGTAGAGTTCCACTTTTTGTGTGAATCACATATTTCAGATTTAGCCGCCCAAAATTATTCGGATTTTTTTTATTACTGCGTGAGAGGGACAAATGGCAGTCATGGGTTCACCCCCAGCTGCA
>NC_046659.1:55253334-55259135 GCF_010883055.1 Belonocnema kinseyi
GTGTATACATACATATGTGTGTATGTATGTATATATGTGTATATTCATTGTTTTTAGTCGAAACGCCTACAATCAAATTTGTCGTTAATGGTTCTTTTTTTGTCAAAAATTGTATTACTTGGCTCAAAACTCAATTATTTTCTTCAAAATTCGACAATTTTGTCAACATTCATCCTTTTCGTTTAAAAATTATTTTCTTTCGGTAGAAAATCAATTCTTTTGATTAAGGGTGCAAGTGTTTAGTTGAAAATGAATCTCTCTTTTTTGGTTCAATGGTTTTGAGAAAACTTTAAACAGGATGATTTTAACGGCTGAGATTTTAAACCAGGGCGGGGGGAAGGGGGTTGGTAACAAAAACACAAACCCAAGACGACTCTCTCGGTTCCAGTTCTAACTCCCCCCTCTCCCAACCCTCCCTCATTAACTGAAGTTTTTGGTGGGATTGACGTTAGAACTACAATCTCCACCATATGACGAATTGATACTTAACTTTGACATGATTTCGGCTCAGAAAATAAACTTATTATATAAACGTGTTCGTTGGGCGTATAATCTGAACAATGAATAATACAAACTACAAAATAGCCTCGGAAAGGACTGGAACTTTTGATGACAAAGTGCATGCACATGGAAAATCTAAAAGTCATGTTTCAGGCGACGAATGGAGACTGTGTGTTTGGAATGCTAGGGGAGTAAATGATCTCAAGGTAAAAGAATTGCGTGAAACTATGGACGTGAAGAAACTTGACATTTTATGTGTGTCTGAAACAAAGAAAAAGAGATGCGAAACCAAAGCCATAAAAAACGGCGTATTGACAGGCGGATTTGAAATATGGTCAGGAGTAGACTGTGAATCACATGGTAAACAAGGAGTAGGTCTGATTTTGAATGAAAGAGCAAAGCAGCATCTCGGAGACCATGGTTTCGTGTCTCCCAGTCTGCTGTGGGCTAGAATGAAAGTAGGAATCAGAAGACTATTTATCATAGCATGCTACGCGCCGGTTGATAGTGATCATACAGAAGTAAAAGACGCCTTCTAGGACACTTTAAATGACACAATAAACATTTGCGAACATGGGGAAAGAATAATTCTACCAAGAGACATGAACGGCTGGGTGAGCATCCAAAATCAGGATACAAAAAGAGTATTAGGTAATTTTGGGGATCCAAGAACAAACTATAACGGAGATAAATTAGTTGGTCTATGCTTAGAAAGGGGTCTGTTTATTACAAATACTTGGTTTAGGCATAAAATGATCCACATGTACACCTGGTCTAAAGGAAATAGCCGCAGTATAATTGACTTTGTTGTTGCAGATGAAAGACTAAGACAGTTAGTCAAAGATACAAGAGTCATGAGGGGTCCTGAATGCAGTACTGATCATTACCTTCTGATCTCAAAAATTAACTTAGGTCGGGGATGGAGAAAAAAGAGAACCAAGAAAGCAAAACAAACGCGAATAAAAATTGAGAACCTACAGAAACCGGATGTGCGAATAGATTTTCAAAATAAGATAATCGAAATACATACATAGGGTAACATGGGAGAACCGTATAAAAAACAAAGATATAGAGGGCGCCGGGACAATGTTACGGGATATCCTTGTTAGATGTACGATCGAAGTGTGTGATACCGCAGTTGTAGGAAGAATTTCTGGTGATGCGTGGTGGAATGATGAAATTCAGGCTGCCCAAAAAGCAAAAAGAAAAGCGCACAAGAGAACTTTTAACATCGCAGGTCTTAGCAATGAGGAAAGAAATAGGCGTAGAAATTATTATAGATGCGAAAACAGGATACATAAACGATTAGTTAAAGAAAGTAAAGATACAATTAGAGCAGAAGAAGAGATAAAAATACAAAACGACTTTGAGGGAAGCAGGAAACTACTTTATAAAAAAATGAAAGGAAACAAAAGTACAGAAATTGTCAACATGAGAAATAGTAGGGGGGAAATGGTATATGATGCAGACGGGATACTAGAGGCTTTCAGAGACTATTTCAGGAGACAATTCGGAGATGAAGCTATAGGACACCACAACTGCGATGTTAAACACGATGCGATGGAAAACTCAATTGAAAAAGTCTGTGTCACTGAGGTTAGGGATATAATTAAGAACTTGAAAAACGGTAAGGCTGCAAGGGGTAGACGGTATTAACCCTAAAATGCTTAAAGACGGTAGCGCGTGCATACCACATAGACTGTGCCAATTGATAAATTTATGTTTCGAGATGAGAGACGTCCCAAACGATTGGAAAAAAGAGATTATCGTACCAATATACAAGAGAAAGGGAGATAAAAGCGATTGCAATAATTACAGAGGGATTAGCTTATTAAGCACCGTAAGTAAAATATATTCAAAAATACTTATTCGTAGGGTAATGAAAATAACAGAAGCAAAGATTTGAGAAGTCCAAAGTGGGTTTATGCCAGGAAGGTCATGTACGGATCAAATATTTAGCTTAAGGCAAATAACAGAAAAAAATTTGAGAGTAGGAAAAAAAATTTTCTGTGCATTTGTTGGCCTAGAAAAAGCTTCTGACAAGGTAGATAGAAGTAAACTTTCGGAAGTGCTGAAAGAGTATGGAGTCCATGGATGGATCCTACAAGCTATAAAAACAATATGAATGGGAAATGGAGTGACTGTTTTGATATTATTCAAGGAGTTAGGCAAGGATGCGTTATGTCTTCATGGTTATTTATATTATTTATGGACAAATGTTTAAGAATGGCTCTCTTCGAAGAAGAGGGTGTGGATCTCGAAACAGTAAGAGTACGTGGGTTAGCGTTCGCAGATGATAAGGTTATTATGGCAGAGTCTATCGAAGACTTACAAAGAATGTCGAATTAACTAGATGGAAGATAGATGAGGAATTGTATAGACGAATAAAAGAAAGTAGAAAGGTTATTGGTAGAGCAGGTCCCCTTATCAGAAGTAAAAATATGTCAAAGAAAGTTAAAATGGCAATACATAATTCTATATTTGTACCGACTGTACTATACGGTAGCGAGACATGGAATTATCAAGAAAAAGATAAGAGTAAAATTAACGCAATTGACATGAGATTCATGCGCATAATATGCGGCAAAACCCTGATAAACAAAGTGAGTAACGAGATAATTCTAAAAGAATGTGGTGCAGAAGAGACGCTAGTAGACACAGGGGAAAGAAATCGGTTAAGATGGTTCGGACATGTTGAGAGAATGCCAAATAAACGACTAACGAAACAAGAGTATCAAGGTAAAGTAAATGGCAGCGTGCCCAGAGGTAGACCGCGGAAAGAATGGTTAGCATGTGTGAATGAGACCCTAGTTAGAACAGACATAAGAAGTCACAGAAACACGAGAGCCTGCATGAAAAAATGCATGGACATAAGAGAAGCTAGAGAAGTATGCCAGGACAGGAAAGTACGGCGGCAAATAGTTAATAAAAAGAGTGTCAGTAGAGTGAATGACGCCTGAAACAAAAGACCTTGGCCACCAATGGACCCAAGTGGGGAACCTTACATAACCACTTCGTGAGGTTCTTCGCTTGGGGTGATGGCTAGAGAGATTGATCAGCAACCTGGGTTGGAGCAGTGTTGCGGAACGAACGTGTTATTTACTTAAATAGCACGAGAATTCTGGATCAATCTGAAAAATCTCTATCCCTTCCACACACTACTCCTTTCCCCTACCGAGTGAGTCACGCCTACCCCGAAAGGGAAATGGCCTAATGGTGTAATAATAATTAAAAAAAGTATTAGTTTCAGTAAATAGTTTTTTATAAATATTTTGTACGCTGACGGCTGAAACATTATTAATATAAAAAGAAAAAACACTTTAGGCCTAGTTCGAATACGTGTTAAGAAACATCATGCAAGAAAAGAACTTAATTTCTTTTCATTGCATTTATAAAAATAAAAATTTCTTTATTTATATTTTAAAAAATTGTACTCGCCCAAGAAGAATTTAAAATATATTATTAGTAATTCTATAATAATTACTAGACGTATGGACGGCGGAATTCTTCTTTTATTGCTAAAGTTTTTAAAAATATGGAAACTTAAATTAAAATAAGTTGCAAAAAAGATGTATTCAGTAACTTTTTAGATTCCAGAACATTCACTTAAATATAAACTGTTCCTATCTAACATTTTTTGTAGAAAATATTCAAGGCGCTGAACAAAAAATACGATTGTTGAATTTAAAAAATCGTCGACAAAGTTGCCTTTATACGGGAGATTCCGCGCATACATCTATTATGAGAAGGCGTAATAGACTGAAAATAAATATAGGCAAAAGGAGGAGCTTTTGACTCAAGATTTAATGTCAAATGTGCCAAAATTAAATACTGAAGTATTTTTAAACGCTTGATATGTCAATTCCATATTCAATTATTGAAATTTATTTCTAATTGATTACCATGCATGTCAATTTTAAACTTATAAACAATTGTTGATACAGTTTAAATTTGATAAAAAGCGAATTTTCTTTTTGTAATAAATTTAAAAGTTTAGTAAAGTTATCAAGTTTTTGCATAATTTAAAATGTTACAATTTGAAGCAATTTTTAAAATTTTACTGGTTGAAAACGGGTTTTTTGCAGCATCAAAGATTGAAAAATTACAATATAATTTGTATTTTCAGTAGCATTATACCAAATAAAATAAATTTTGCTTTCTAAAGCTAGTTTTTGTTTATGACTATTATGATTTAGAAAAGTAGGGCATAGCTCCGAAAAACTGGACAGGTCCTGACAAGTTTGCCCTAAGTAGGGCAAAAATCTGAAAAAGCGTTAGATGCCATGTATATCCCTTGCCAGTTGCTCCGACCAGAGCCACGCCAAAACTAGGGAAAACTGGTCCGTGCCTTACCAGGCCCACGTTTATATTTCTACAAACAGTAAAAAAAAGTTTTCAAAATGATACCCAAATCAATATCATTTTGATATGCAACAAAAATGATACTGAATTCAAGAGCATTTTGATCGGTCGAAGAGAATGATCAACTTTTGAGATCATAATGATCTGATTCGGGAGCATGTATGAAGTCAACCCAAGATGGCTGACGTTCTTACAATACTTTAGTTCATATTCAAGTTTTTTATGGTTTTCGATCGTGCAGTGTACTTGAAAAGTTGAAAAAATAACGAAATCTGATATTATAAAATATCACCTGTTAAGTGTAGTTGTCACTTGCGTGCGGTTGGATACCATTTTTAGGTTATGTCGTTATGACACCAACGCCAATAATTCGCGGCCATTTTGTTTAGTCTGGCATATGAACCAAAAATGAGATCAAATTGATCCAAATAAAAAATCATTATGATCTCGAGAGTCAAATGATCGCTGGAGCAAAATGCTCTGCAACAAAATTGATCCCTTTTTTTACTGTGAACGGGAAATTATGGTTTTCTGAAGTGGTTCAGTACCGAAACACTAAATATATGCGACATTATTACAATATTTTGAAAAGCATTATGCATACTAGAATATATTCATTCTGATTCATCTCGAAATTCAGCGAGAAAAAATCATAAACTTCACTTGACTAAAACAATTCTTGTTTGCGTAACTATTGTAATAGTATACAAGGACTAATTAGCAGTTTAAACGACGTCATCCACTATAAATCAAATTCCCAGAAAATGAAATACTGTATATATGTACATGTATAGGGAATAGTTATAGATAATAAATAAAATATAATGCAAGTACAATTTCACTTACAAGGAAACTATCCCAGGTGTCCCTCACCGATTTTGATGAAACTGCAATATGTTGTAATACATCGAAAAATAAGAGACACGTATTTTTTTTTA
>NC_046659.1:55259235-55276427 GCF_010883055.1 Belonocnema kinseyi
TAAAAAAAAATACGTGTCTCTTATTTTTCGATGTACTACAACATATTGCAGTTTCATCAAAATCGGTGAGGGACACCTGGGATAGTTTCCTTGTTAGAGTTACGTTATTGACAAATCATTATATATGTACGTCTGAATGAAATTTTCGTTTGAAAAATATGGGATTACCTCCAATAAAAATAAGATCACCGTTTAAATATCCACATAAGTTAAAGGAGTTTAATGTTCATAAAAGTGACAGCGCTCTTATCGAGTAACATAGTAACAAAGTGACACTTTACACTGCCGCTACTTTCTGTCACCATCCTATATTTCTAAAAAAATAAAGGAAACTAATACCAATATTCTGGTTAAATAAAAAAAGTAACTTAAACAGAGTTTCGTGGATATGTATCTTATTTAAGATTATTAAGATGCAGATAATAAATATTTCGCTTTGACGTTGAAAGGTCGCTCAAACAGTATTGCAGCTGTAGCTATATGTTACGTGCCAAATATCATATTTTCACAATTTGAATCTTGGCAAGAATTGCTCGTAGTTCACATATTTGTCGACTCTAGAAAGCTTCTTGTCGAAACAGTCGAAAATCAGTCACAAATACCAATATTTGTTAATTTACTTGGCTCCATTCCTATGTACTAAGTCAACAGAAATATATGCAAAAACAAATATAATATAACTTTCACAAACTGCGTTTTTTCTACAGCCACTGCATATTGTCATACTAGAAGTTCATTTACAATTTTAAAAAACAATATACAATTTGGTACAGTTCGAAACGTTTGAGTTATGAAATTACATTTTAAAAAATATATAAATCCATTGAAGTTATTTTCGGGTTTGAGTGGGGCATCATACTAGGGTCTACACTAAATCAGATCTATTGGAAATATACTCATGTCCTCAAAGCAATCGAAAATGGATATATTTCATGTTCGCAAAAAAGTATAACACGTGTACTGATGATACACTCGCCAACTCTAGAAGGGCCCTTTTCAAGCGAAAGCACATGTAAAACTTGTAATTATTAAAATTGTATACAGTTTCAATTTTTAAAGGCTTTCTAATCCAAATGAGAAATTTTATTTAAATTTTGCAATCCATTTAGAAAAACTTTCCAAAACTAGCGGAATTAATAGGTAAGGTCACTTTAAAAAATGTAGAATTATTAGAAGCAGTGCCATTCTTTTAAAAAATGTGCCTTTACATACAAATATTTACGGTTCTCTGAATTTTACTGTCTTGATTCTGCTATATGTACTTGTATAAGACTGACAAAAATATTCTTGAGATACTTAGTTTGTAAAGAAGAATTAATTCGTTTAGGTCGTATCTGGAAAAAGAAGTTCTTAAAAACATGATTGGCTTTGCATTACTAACATTTGTAGCATATCAATTTGAAACTTTGAAAATTAAATCTAAAAATAATCCCGCTTGATAATAAAATTCATTAGATTTATAAGATTCACAATTATTTGACAATGTTAAGTTACGTTAGCGTTTTCCATCAGAAACTGGGATTTTTTTAGAAAAAATCATTATACTTCGAACACGTGATTTACAATTTTTGAACAGTTTCAAGTTATTTTGACGTTTTTTATACGAAATTAGTCACTTTAAGCCAAAAACATTTTAAAAAATATTTACAGTTTTCAACCAGTTTAGGGTACTTTGGCGTGTTCCATCCGAAGTTGATATTTGTAAACAAACACAATTAGGTTTATATCCATTAATTTTTTTTATCATAAATTTATAATCTTAAATAATTTTGAATTGCAATAGTCTTTTGTCGAAAATTTGTATTGAGGAATCAGTATTTTTCTTTAAAAAAACAAATAAATAATATCTCAAAGAAGATTAAAAATTGTTTACACTGAAAATTTATGTAGCTTTACTAGAATACTTTTGTTAAAGTCGATTCTTGATCTTATACAATTTCAGACAATATTAGGATTTTAAAGCAGAAATCGAGAAATTCGATAAAAAATGATTAAATATCAGAGATGATAAAAAATTTTTGTACAATTTTATCTTACGTTAACATTTATCACGAGAAGCTAGCGATTTTGAAAAAAAAACATAAGATTCAAAAAATTATTTACAATATTTGAAAGAAAATATGTTATCTTCTTAAAATCAAAACTTAAAGACTTTAGCGAAAATCGTTTTCTACTAACAATAAAAATATCCAATCTCTGAAGTAATAAAATATTTATATATTCCGTACATTAAGTATCACCGTACTTTCTAGCTATCAAGATAATATTCCTACATTAAAAAATCGTAATACTCTAAAAATTCTGAAAAATATTCTTCCCAATCGGGAAAGGCAATGGAAATTGCATTGTGAATCCCATCTTCTTAAAAAGCTCGTTATTATCCTCACTCTCCCCTGTCAAAATCGAAGCCCTAACATTGCTGTAAATCACCCGACGAAGTTCGCAAAATAGTGGAGATCAGAAAGAATGGATATTTTACTACTGGCAGTCATGTCAAGTAAATGGAATCGTGTAGATATGTAAATTGGAAAATGAATTGCGTCCTTTTCTAAAATCATTGCTATTGAAATGCTATAAATCGAAAATCTTTATGGATGGAGTACCCAGCACGGAAAAAATGTACATTTTTCTCACTGTGCCAACCACAAACTCGATACTTAATTATAACATGCTACCTTTCCAATCCAATAATATATTGTAAACCATTTAAGTGACTAGGAAAGGCCTCGGAAAAGGCTACAGCACGATAGTTGGAGAATAAGAAATAATTATTGAATCAAACGCAAAAGTATTCTAAACAAATTTGTTAATCAAATCCTGAATTTCGTGGTCAGAACTAACTTAATAAGAACAAAAGCTGTTATTTATTCAAATTTAGTTCAATTTTAAATGATTCAAATTTATACAGTTAGCTGTTCAATTTTTTCGAGAATAATTGTTAACAATGATATACGAAGTCTACAGACATCCGTTCAAAGTTGCTCACGTTAAAAAGAATCCAAACACATTTTGCATTTTTTATAATACTAGTTTATAATATCAAAAGGTTTATTATGCACAGTTCCTAATTTATTATGAAAAGACAATTCAAAGTACGGAAAATGAAAAGGTCGACTCTTTTGAGATAAAACAACCCAATCTTGCAGTTCTATACAAAGATAGTTTATAATAATCAAATAATTAGCTCTCAAATTATTATGGTGTAGTACATTAAAAGTACTAAAATTGAAAAAAAAATTTACCCCAAATTCCATGCAATTTAATATGCATTCATATATGAAATTTGTTTGTAACGTAAACAATAATTATTGGATTATACATGTTTTCCATTATAATATTATGCTAGAACAAATGGCTTGCAATATAACAAGGAACGTCAGCACAGAGAAAAATTTAAAAGTTCAATTTTTAACATCATTATCGAAAAATCTATTAAGTAATTGCAATTACATGAATATTCGCATCATATATTAAAAACTAAAAAGCTAATTAAAAATTTTTTTTGCTGCGAAAAAGAATACAATTAACTAAGAAAACATCGTTAAACATATAGGGTCCAGCTACACCTCAAAGGGCGAAAAAATTATTGAAAATCTTAAAACCGAAATAACATGAAGACATAATTTTTTTACGCTGAGTGCATGAAACTTTTTTAAAAATACATGTAAATTATGCTCAGAAAAGTCTGCAAAAAAATTAAGTCCTAACAGTTTGCGGCAGACAAAAATGCAAGAAATCGTGTTACGCAAATATTTTCTTGCCCTGAACTCGAATTAAAGAGATTTTGTGTAATTTTCCTCAGAAAATTTACAATCATTTGCGTACTTTTTTTAAGGAAATTTAAAGAAGCTTTTTGATCTTTTAAGTCTTAAAATAATTATTGAAATAAAAAGATTCATGTATGTCTATGAACACAAACGCAGCTTATACAAAAAATCAGGGTATCAAAATTTTGCAAGCCGTTGACAATTATAGTATGTAGTAAACGTAAATTTATAGCCATTGTGTGACATTCTGATGAGGTTTCTTAGCTCAATTTGATACTTGGGAATTTTGTGTGCGTTAAGAAAACTTGGAGAGTGTGTTTCAAAAACTGACATCGAAAATTAACAAATTTATTGTCTTTTTAAGAAGAAAAACTTTGGAACTGGTAAAGTAGGGTCGACAAAAGTACGTTTAATATGAAATTATAAAGTTAGACTTTGCTTAGTGATATTTCAAATATTTGAGAAGATTATTGTTTAGAACTTTACCTAAATTATATCCGGACTTTTTACTTTTAATTGTGCCATTCTTTAATCGGCATAGACTTTCCACTAGAAACATTTGAAATTTTCTTATGCAGTGCGTCGATGATTCAAGATTATATGTTATAGCGGGTAAGTATGATACATTAAAAAACACTAACACACTCGAGTCGCGGTACTGCGAAATTCAGTACTGCGAACTCCCGATATTGAGTACGTTTTTCCCCCGATAGTGAGAACGACGCTATAACCCCTTGCCCCCCACTACTCATTTCTACATTTGATGATATTTCCCAATGTACAACTCACTCTAATTTTAATTGTATTTCATAATCAAATACATTCGATACTTACGGTGGAAGATTTTATATTTGTGATGTCTTTCCAAGTTTTTTTTCGCTCTATTAATTTTAATAATTTTAATAATAACAATTCAAATCGTCACCACAAGCTTTTAGAAGGTAAACAGTTGACATGTGTACACACAGATAAACACACGTATCATCTACACAGATTTGAACATAGTAAATAGTCGCAGGAGTGAGGTCCCCTCATGTGTTCTCACTATTCAGGGCGGACCTGCGCTAAATGTTCGCAGTACCGCGACTCGAGTGTATTTAAATTTTACAAGATTGCACAATTGTCGAGTTTGTAATGAAGGTTTAGTAATATTGAAAATTTATAATCAAAAGTTCAAATGACACAAATAGGAATTAGAGTTTTCTAACCGCATTTAAGCCTTTTTAAAAATAATTGAATTAAGTAATATCTAATGACAGTCACTTTTCTTCTGCAGATATAATCATTGTGTTGTATTAAAAAAGGTTAATAACTAATTTGTTTTTCATTCCCAATATTCTCATTATCACACTAAGCCCGTTATCACATTTATCCCTAGCGACCCCAGGTTTAATCCTTTTTTGAAGAAAAATGTGCACTTCTTCCCATCTGGTGCGTGGCTATGATATATGAAGGTTGTAATGGCACCATATTTATTAACAGAGCTATTTCTTGATAGTCGACAGTGACTGATAGATTGTGTTAAAACCCTGTTTCGTAGCACGTATGCGAAAATAGAGCAATAACCTTTCATAGACCCAATTCTGCAGGGTGAAATCGTCCACCGCTAGGCTGAGCGCTTAAACCCATAAATGAGAGACGTGTGGAGAGTACTTTCAGCGCATGATGTTTTTTAAACTCCGTACCTATTGTTAGACAAAAAAGCGAGAGAATACGCGCAAGAGGGGGTAAAAGGGGTAAAAGCAAATTCTGTAAACTATACTATGTCAGAATGAGATTTTTATGCTCATAGAGATACAGGACACGCATCACCAATATAAGGCATCATAATCCCATGTTTTAAGCCATAAGGCTAAGTTTTTTCTTCTGAAACGAGCGTGCGTAAAAATAACGGAAAATCAAGATTTCAGAATGAGGCTATAATATTTTTACTTCCTTCTAGTTAATCTACTAGAGCTTTATTCATTTCTCTCTGGTTTTATCTGAAAAGAGGGCAGAAGGTATTTTTCAAATATCTCGCTTTTTTATGGTGAGCATTTTATTACTATATTTTCTGTTACTTTTTCCTATATGCTGTTAGATGTAGGTAAGTACATTATGTCAAAGAATTTAAGAATATTTTATAATTTAATGATAATGAGTAACGCAAAGTTTAATGTTTGTGTCAAGCTGCTGTTTTTCATTTTATATATGTATTTGCTTTATAAATTAAACCTTAAATAACAAACCTTAAATAACAAAACTTAAATGACATAAGTTTTCCACAAGAAAAAAATGTCTTAAATGGAATAGTTGAAGCTATGATAAGTTTCGATATAATCATATTCATGCCTTTTTTATTTTAAAATGTATTTAAATCTGGGAGAAATGGATCATCTTGTACACAAAATTCAGGGTCATTTCGTTGTTCGTATTTATTATTAATTTTTGACTGAACTTTTAATTTGAGTGTCACTAAAATCTCGGAAGAAATTCATTATTAGATTTCCTCCGTTTCCAATTCAAGCCTTTAAAACCAAACAATTAATAATTTTAAGTATAAAATTTAACACCTCTTGTGAAATTTAAAATTGCAAGGCTTTCAAAACTTTAAAGAAATTGAGCCTCAAATTCAATGGACAGATTTAAATTTTATAGAACAATCATAATTTGACGGTATCCCGATATCCCAAGCGTGATTGTGTGCACGCCGAGACCCTAGTTCTAGTGTATTATGTTTCCCGTTATTATTCTCGAATTTATTTGTAATACACTTTGAAAATATTTGTTGGGGTCGAAAACAGGTTTAAATTATTTTTTTCTTTGTATACATGTATGTCAGATCTTAGGAGAGATTTAAAATTATTTATTTTTTGTTTGTAGATATGAGACACTTCAAAAGTTTTTTTTTTTGTTACTAGGGGTTTCGCCCCCGAAATTCTACCGCAATTACTCAGCGTACTTGATTACAATAAGACTTTTTCTGCATGTCTCATGGAAGGTAGTATGTAACACTCGTGCATGAAAGCCGACATACATGATGGTTGTGAATTTGACATTACAACCTTCATCAAAAGTCCGTTCTTTCGCACATGTATCACAATGTACTATTTGAACGTTTATATTCACAATTATCCTTGAAAACATTTAAATACTCATCCCGAATTTCGAAACGAAGAGGCCCTTCGCATTTTTAAATCACAATTAAACAATGTAATTGAGAATTTGCAGGCAGAAAAAGATTACATTTAAAAGTGGGTGCCATATGTTAAAATATAATACATTTATATACGAAGAATACCTTTCAAATATAGAATTTGCTGCTATTGTCAGTTTTTCAACGAATCTCTACGTTTTGGTTTTATTTATCGAAAATACGACGAAAAAAATACAAAATTCAAATTTTGAGCCATACGCCGTGAGATACGGAAGGAAGTTTCAGAAAGAAATTGCAGCTTTTAAAAATTACTGCAGAAATTTTTTCATTCATTTCTTGATAGGATTTTTTATTTTGGTATTATTTAATAAAAATACCATGAAAAAATTAAATTTTGAGACAAACGACGCGAAATACGGAGGAAAGTTTTAAAGAAGAATTTCAGCTTTTAGAAAATACTAAAAAATTTAATTTAACCCTTTTTCGACAGAACTTGTTCTTTTCTTAATTTACACGAAGAAAACGATATCGCAAGAATTGCAATATATACCATAATTCCTGCGCTATATATCGTAATTATCACATTATAATAGCGTAAAATTATGAAATCGTAAATTACAAGATTTTACATTATATTATTATTTAATTATATTATATATCCTTCGGGCGGGCGCTAGGGCGGTAATTTGGCCGTCATTTGAATAAAAACCATCCTGTAATAGCCAAAGCAATCACAGCGCAATGAGGCCTACAGGTATTCTCTAGTTACAACACAAGACAGCGGATAGTAGGCATGAATTAACTCAAGAGTCGCGCACACCGCTGGTAGATCAGCTTCAAAGTTGACAAGGTCGAAACGGCTGCCCAAGCGCAGCCAAATCGTTGCGGTGCGCCATACACGAATCTCACATGTCAAATCTTATTTGATCTAATTCTTAATATTTCTCATCTATACGAATCTATTTCTGTGTTACATTAGTTCTAGTACAGTAATTGAGTTTTCAAAGAAAAAAATCCTGATATTGGTCGCAGTTTTTTCCAACAAGTAAACACAAGTACAAAATAGTATACTTTACTGTTCTATCAGTTCTATATTGTGATATTGCGTCGTGATGATAAATTAAAACGTTAATTTTTATGTTGTGTTATTGGTGACGTACCATGTCACTCCAATCACATTGCTTGAATTTTGAAGGAAAGACTGAATTTACTTTTGAAAAGTCTTATTTTTTGTTATTTTCAAATTATATTTTTATATAGTTGAAAAAGTTTTGAATGAAATTTATTCGTTTCGCCCAATATTTATGGTTCTGTACCTAAGGTATATTTTATTAATGTGCAAAGTCAATTATTAATGTTGTATACATGCACTTATACAATAGAAAAGTGACATTATATTGAGACGGCCAAATTGCCGTCATGCGCCTAACGTTGTGAGTCCAAATGGCGCGCCCGCCCGAAGGATGTACGAGGGTTCTAGTAGTAGCCAAAGGATGTTAATGCATTATAATATCCTAAAAGGCTCCGGAACCTGCTTGTACGTTATTATATTGCGCTTTATTTCAATACAGAGGTTTTGCGATATCATTGTGCGATATCTTTTTCTCTGTGTATGTATCGAATTTTCTAAGCAAGAATAAAATATTCCGAAATAACGTCAAAAGATGCGGGATACGTAAAAAGTCTATGAGAAGACTTGTGGCAAAAAAGCAAAAATTGTGAGATTCGACAAACGTGCGCCCCAGGCGCGCTCAAATTTTTATGAAATTATATTATTAATATATAGTCATTAATTTAATGATCTATTATGTAAATTATGCAAAGTGCGTAGGTGCACCGAAAATATGTGTGCTACATTGAGCGAATTTCGGTGTACCTCACCGTCCTTTTCCAGCTCCCCCGGGCTCACTGAATATATTTCTTCTACGTTCACCGACTTTCGGTAAATCTATACACAGCTTGATTATGATTTCAAATCTTGGTCTCTATTCCTCTCTTTAAATGTGTGACTGTAAGAATTACAAATCAAAGTCCGGTACTAATTTACTTTAATATATTTAATAAAAGAACATTTATTTTTAATCGTGAATTACGCGATGTTAATATTTCTACTGAATTTATTATACTATTATTGGTTTATTTACTGCAAATATTTAATTATCATGTGTGAATCAAAAGTTTCTAAACTGAAAATTAGATTCATTTTGATCAATGAGCAAAAAATGGTATGGTTTAAGAAATTTCACACGCCTCTATAACAAAGAAGATGATACAAAACTGATATTACACTCGAGAAAAACGTATTTAAAATGAGTAAGATCAGATCATTCCTCCTGGTGCAAATGACCATGAAATTAAAAATTACTTTTTAAAGACCTAAAACATTGAAAATTATTCTTGCATGCTTTAATTAGAAAACTAACTCAAACATAGATTTAAAGACGATTTTAAAGCGAGTAGAGGTCGTGCCACTCTTCATAGCATGGATATTGGATAACCATCTCTGTCTATTCTTTTGTTCAAATGATTGGTCACACATATGAATATGAATGTCAATATTAGAAAGTGTTCATGATTTAAAACACTAACATAAAATATAAATTCTAAACAAAAATTAAATTTAAGCTAGCTTTAAATTAAATGCAAGAACTTTTCACTTATTTCATATTTTACATTTATTATGTCTCATACATTTTCGAGTACTTTTCAATATTTTATCATATTTTCTCGAGATGCTAGAAATGTATCAATGTAAAATTTGGCGGCGAAAATGTTGCGTGTCTTTACGAATATAATATAACAGACATGAGCACACACACACATATATATTAAAACATGAATCTTCATCCCCAGACAAGATATTTCTCCAACAAAGAATTTACCTTCCTACGGTCGCTTATCTTGTCTGAAATAATAAAAACACCAGATCTACACAAAACATTAAATAAAAGTTTTCCCTTTAACATAATAATTAGTCACCTTCGCGGAACATTTATTTGACGAAGGTAAACATTTTACATGGGCAAAGTTCGCTAACCTACTTTTCTTTTCATACGAAAAATAATATTATTCAAACGGGAGCCATAAACCGCTCTTTGATTATATTATCTGTTCTTATTATTAAATAAAATATTCGAGACACTAATTACTAACAAGAAGCCTTTCAGTTGCGCTCTATATTTCTTAAATCATAAAAAAAAAATCTGTCAGCGATTAGTGAAAAAAAAGTAAAATATTCATAACCAAAGGTAAAGCTTTCTTGGCATTTAATTAGTACCATTGGTAAAAATGATATTTGTTTAAAATTAAAAAAAAATGTTCAAGCAGCACATCTTGCTCAAAGACCATTTTTCTTTAGAACTCCCTACTCTGTGACATGAAAATGGGTGGTTTTATAATAGGCTCTGTTAACTGAATTATGCATAAAGTACGACGCTATATTTAAATGTACAACTAATGAATAGAGTGAAAAAGCGTGTTGGAAATAACTAAGCTCCTTTTTAATCCTGCCGGTCCATATTACCATGAAATTAAAAATTACATTGAAAACATTTCTTGCATGTTAATATATTTTAAAATATTAATTACTACCTGAAAAATAATTTTTGTAGTTATAATTCTTTTTATAGTTAATGGACACTGGGTATAAGTGCCAAAATCGAATTCTACAGAAAACACAAAAAACCTGTATAATTTTAAAGTATTTGATTTTTCTATACAACTTTATAGCTATTATTTAGCTCTATCGAACCATGAAAAGAGCATCCTGAAAGAACCAATCACCTCCTGAGAAAAACTCTTGTCAAATGTACGATGCGTCCCAAAAAGCCGATTTTGACGCGGAAAAAGACTCTATCAAACCATGAAAAAAGCATCATAAAAGAAGCAATCGCCTCCGAGAAAAATCCTTGTCAATGGGGCAACGCGTCCTCAAAAATAAAAATATTGTCACAAAGAGTAACATAATATTTTTTATTTGTTAAATAAAATAGACACAAGAAAGCACTTTCGAACTATCACATAGCTTTATTAGATCTTGAAAAAATATTCAAACAAAAGTAAACAACACTTAAAAAATACTAAACATGGATTTTGACCCACTTCAAAATCGAACTGAACCATAATCTTCTATACAGACATGAGTTAGGCCGAAAAAATTAGTTAAAGCTAATAAAATGCACAGTAAAAACTAAGTGTGAATCTAACGCTAATTTCAAGGGTACCATACAACTGCAACAAAAATTAGGCTTGGTACTGTGGATGATACCACTTCACAAGGTATCGTTTCTCTCGGACTTGGGGTACAAAACGTCACCTACTGTCAATTATGTTTACAGTTTTGCGACAAAAATAATCGACAAGTTTCGTGTCCCAACTACGAGAGAGACGGAACCCCATCTTGAAATTATCTGCAACAAAATTGATCCCAGAGCTTTTATTGTGCACGATCCCGAAATGTATGTTCTTATGTCTCGAGACCCAATGAAAGATTTCCGTACATAAAATTTTGATTCGAACGATCGTGTAAAGTTTGAGGAGTAACAATGCGAGTTTATTTGAAAAAAGAACCAATTTTTTGGACGTTTATGATTCTAACTAGGATCTTTGTATATCAATTATTCTTAAAATATGTGGCGTAGGAGTTTCGACTCGAAGAGGTTAGGCGACCACGCTTTAATGTTGTGCTTTGCGATGCATTGCACTCCAGGTCTCTGACTCTAAAAGCCGTCAGTGTTCTACAGAAAATTATAGATTACATTCGCCTCCATGGTATTATTTCCGGAAACTTTATTATATTAAAATTTATGAGTATTCATTGATTAAGTATAGAGAATTCTGTTTATATAATACACAAAAAGATATCCTTTTTGAATTCGAATTTTTCGATAGGAAATTAAATATGTACAAAGAATAAACCATTAAAAATTTTCAGTAGTCACGTATTTGAATATTATAATAATAATGGTTTTGAATAATAATAATTTATAAAATAAAGCTTTTTTAAAACTTACAATCCTTGTCAGCAAAACAAGGTGAGATATACTTGTGAACATAATGAGGTATAAGTCTTCCGGAAATTGAAATACAGCTTTTTATCACTTTTTCCTACCAGAATAGAAATTCAAGACGCAAATAAAGGGCTCTTGATAATCCTACGCGATTCATTTTACACAAAATATGACTATATTTAGGTATGAAATTTCGTTAAGGAGTTTAGAGTAAACATTTTTTGAGTGCAATTATGGGGGGGGGGGGGATGAAAAAAGTTGATAAAAGACGTCTCTAAATTATTTTTGGCGTACGTGTAATCGGGGAGGTTATGTATGTACCTTCATAGCGAGAAGACAACACCGTGACTGAAGTACTGCGCCAGTTCGAGTTGCTGGCTCACAACCACTCTGATTCGCACCCCACGAATTACTGCTTAGGAACGCGAATGCGATTCTCTGATTGCGCTTGCGCCCTCGGAAAGCACGGTCACGGATCGGGCTTTCGAAGCGGGGATGATGGCTGGAGAGGGAAAACCCGGAGGAAGAAGGAAAACGAGAGCAAGCACCCGTAATGCCAAAGCACCAACGACTTTTTACAAGCTACCTCTTTCAAGCTCCTTGGAACGTTTCGATCGACAAGACAGCACTACTGCGGAGAATACACCTCTTTTTAGACTAATCCCATATTTCAATGTCTTTTACAAATGCGCTTTCACTAGAAATAATGGGCAACTTTGAGGAAAATCGGGAAACTGATAAATAGAGCTGGTGGCGATGGTGGGCCGAAAAATACTTTTTTTCTAGTAGCGGATTCTAAGAGTAGATAAAAGTTGTATTTGATCAACAGCAGGAAGGGGCCGTTAAAAAGCTACATCAGATATCACACATAAAAATATAAATGTGAATAACAATTTTTTCAAATGCTTGAAACATTAAAAATGCGTGATTTTCTTTTGCAAATAAAGCATCTAAAAGGTTGAAAGTTAAACTGCATTATTGAATATTTATTTTATTGGTTGAAGATTATTTTCTTTACCTGAAAATTGAACTATTTTGTTGACATTTTTTTTTTTCAAAATCAATTATTTGAACTGCAAAATTAACTGTTCCATTTTAAGTTGAAAAATGATCTTTTTTAGTTTATGATTCAATCTTTTAGAACTGGTCTTTTTAAAATTAAATGGTAAAAAGTCGGTTTAAATGTTCTTCTTTCCTCAATGAAAATTTTTTAATGTTTGAAAATTCATCTCTTTTGGTCGAAAGTTAATGTTTTTGGGTTAAAATGCAACTATCGAGTAAAAATTAATCTGCTATGGTAGAGGATTCAACTATATTTTTTTAATTCGTGTTTTTTTGATTGAATTCAACTGTTTTTTATTTTCAAATTGAAATTTTGTGGTTGAAATATCAACTACATTAACGGTGACGCAACGGGATCATCCAATCATCAGAGGGGCTGTTACGGTCTTAGCCCAGCATAATAATGACAAATAAATAATAAACTGTTAATTTCTTTGTTGCAAATTATTATTTTTTTTTTGTAATATTCTATAATATTTTTTATTCAAAATTGTAATCTTTTTTTGGTTGACGTTAAATTCTTTTTGTTTATAAATTCGTTCATTATTTGGTTCAAAATTCATCTATCTTGTAGAAAATCCGTCTCTTATGTTTAAAAATTCAACTATTTGGTTGTAAATGCAACTCTTTGTTGTGAAATAAATTTGATTTTTGTCGTAAATTCAACTATTCAGTTGAGAATCAAGAATTTTTCTCATATTATTCCCCTTTTTTCGTGACATATCGCTCTATTTCCTCTGTTTTGAAAGCTAGAATTTTGGGCCGTGACTTTTGTGTTTTATTTGAGATTTTTGTCACCCTGAGTGTTTAAAGCTATATGTGATGATCTGTGACAAAAAATTAGAGGGTTGGATAAAGTTTTAAAATATCATGGAGTAGATTTTGAGCGGCCCCTAAGCCCTCTAAATTTTAGTTTGATCGGATAACATCTTCTTTTCTGGGGGTCGATTATGTATATAATTTCATTTTTCACATGTCACTGTTTTTAAATTCTCGTCACATGTCGAAGCTAGCTTAGGTAAGCTCTGAAATAAGATGTGAATCTGACAACAAGAACAACCACATCTGAAAAATATGAAATAAAATAGGAATTCATACATAATCGACTTCCTGTGTATGGATTTGAAAACTGAAATGTTGAAAAATCAGAAAAAAAATCCAATGATTAAAAAAATTATATGTTTAATTTTTTGAAGGTACAGTTTTTGTTATTTAATAATGATATAAACTTATGAGCTAAAAAAAAAGAGTTACGTGCTTTTTCGGTTTAAGCTCAGATTCCGGTTGAAGAAATTTTAAACAAGATCTGTTCAAATTTATCAAACAAAATTGCAGTTAACACAATCAAAAGAACTTTTTTCCAGATTAAAAACTGTTCTAAGTTAAACAGAATTTTTTTTTATATTTATTATTTTATATTATTAATAACTACCAAAATTTATAACTATACCGACTTTTTTCTGTCGACTCTAGCCTGCTGGCGTCCTCGCGAAAATGAGAAAGCATGTGAAAATGAAGTATCTAATTCTAAGTTTTTAATTAAATTTGGGCATGTGAAAAAATATTTCATGACTTTGATTTTAAGTTGACTGAAATTTAGGCCTTGTCATAAAACAACTCAAACCCATCATTATATCAAGTTTCAATTTCATTGTTTATACAATCAGAGGCATCCAAACTTGGCGTTCCTAAAAATGTTCAAGTTCCCGAGCTGGGAGAGTGAAAATGACTAAGGGGAGAGTTTTGCATTTGAATAGACTCGAATTTAAAGTGAAGGTAATAGTTAATGAAGATTGGAATTTTCATTGATAGAAATGTTAAAAACACGCAGGACTGTTTTTTGTCATGAATTGAATAAAAAGAAAGGAAAAGAGTTACTTGTAAAATTTTTAAGATTATTTCCATAAGAAAATAATTTCGTTAACATCGACTTTACCGTACTTCAAATCCTGAATTTCTTCTTATTATTATGTTTTTCAAAAAAGTAATCTACAAACAACTACCATGGTTTAAATTTAGATTTTCTTACACCGGGGCATACAGAAGGGCCAAATCATATTTTATCGGTTAAATTCTGAATTTGAGTTCAACCATTACACCATTAAGCCATTCCCCTTTCGGGGTAGGCGTGACTCACTCGGTGGGGAAGGAAGTAATGTAAGGAAGGGATATAAATTCTTTTAGATTCATCCGAATTCTCGTGATATTTATTTAAATAACACATTCGTTCCGCAACACTGCTCCGATCCAGGTTGCTGATCAATCTCTCTAGCACACCCCAAGTGAAGATCCAGACAAAGCCGTTATGTAAGGTTCCCCACTTGGGTCCATTAGTGGCCAAGGTCTTTTGTTTCAGGCGTCATTCACTCTACTGACACTCTTTTTATTAACTATTTGCCGCCATACTTTTCTGTCCTGGCACACTTCTTTATCTTCTTTTATGTCCATGCATTTTTTCATGCAGGCTCTCGTATTTCTGTGGCTACTTATGTCTCTTCTGACTAGAGTCTAATTCACACACTTGTTTCGTTAGTCGGTACTTTCCCATTCTCTCAACATGCCCGAATCATCTTAACCAATCTCTTTCCGATGTACCTACCCGAGTAAAAATGCTTCGACTTGTACAAAAGTGTACTTTTGTTGAACTTGAGTTCGACTTGGTTATGTGTATGGAAATAATCTTAAAAATTTTACAAGTAACTCTTTTCCTTTCTTTTTATTTAATTTATTACAAAATATAGTCTTGCGTGTTTTCAAAATTTCTATCAATGAAAATTCCAATCTTCATTAACTATTACCTTCACTTTAAATTCGGGAACTTGAACACTTTAAGGAACGCCAAGTTTGGATGCCTCTGATTGTATAAACAATGAAGTTGAATGTTGATATAATGACGGGTTTGAGTTGTTTTAGGACAAGGCCTAAATTTCAGTCAACTTAAAATCAAAGTCATGAAATATTTTTTCACATACCCAAATTTAATTCAAAACCTAGAATTAGATACTTCATTTTCACATGCTTTCTCATTTTCGCGAGGAGGCCAGCAGGCTAGAGTCGACAGAAAAAAGTCTGTATAGTCATAAATTTTGGTAGTTAATAGTAACATAAAATAATACTTTTTTTTAATTCTGCTTAACTTAGAACAGTTTTTAATCTGGAAAAAATTTTTTTTGATTCTTTTAACTGCAATTTTGTTTGATAAATTTAAACAGATCGTGTTTAAAATTTCTTCAACCGGAATCTGAGCTTGAACCGAAAAAGCACGTAACTCTTTTTTTTAGCTCATAAGTTTATATAATTATTAAATAACAAAAACTGTACCTTCGAAAAATTGAACATATAATTTTTTTAGTCATTAGATTTTTTTTCTGATTTGTCAACATTTCAGTTTTAAAATCCATGCACAGGAAGTCGATTATGTATGAATTCCTATTTTATTTCATATTTTTCAGATGTGGTTGTTCTTGTTGTCAAATTCACATCTTATTTCAGAGCCTACCTAAGCTAGCTTCGACATATGACGAGAATTTAAAAACAGTGACATGTGAAAAATGAAATTATTTACATAATCGACCCCCAGAGAAGAAGATGTTATCCGATCAAACTAAAATTTAGAGGTCTTAGGGGCCGCTCAAAATCTACGCCATGATATTTTAAAACTTTGTCCAACCCTCTAATTTTTTGTCACAGATCATCAAATATAGCTTTAAACACTCAGGGTGACAAAAATCTCAAATAAAACGCAAAAGATTTAAACATAATATTTTAACAGACTTCACGGCCCAAAATTCTAGCTTTCAAAACAGAGGAAATAGAGCGATATTTCACCAAAAATGGGGAATAATATGAGAAAAATTCTTGATTCTCAACTGAATAGTTGAATTTATGACAAAAAACAAATTTATTTCAGAACAAAGAGTTGCATTTACAACCAAATAGTTGAATTTTCAAACATAAAAGACGGATATTTTACAAGATAGATGAATTTTGAACAAAATAATGAATGAAGTTCGACTTGAGCATGTATTAGTTTTGAGACGGAGCCCGACTTTAATTTATGTCTTGGAGACAAGTTTTTATGTCTTGAAGACGTAAATTTATCTCTTGAGTATTTGTATGAATCCAACAAGTGCGGTTTATAACGTCGATCGTATACCTGTCCTAACAAAAAAGGGTAATTCTAACAGTCATAAAAGCTACTTTTTTTAATGGTTAAAC
>NC_046659.1:55276527-55279693 GCF_010883055.1 Belonocnema kinseyi
AATCGACTCGGGATACTTATAAGATACTACCATGATTTTTTCAGATTTTTTGGTCCAAAAAGAAATTAGGCCAAAAACCGGCCTTACCGACCCTCCCCCTTTTTGAAATTTTGACCCTGATAAATGTTAAAACCATAAATTGGTAATATAACTTTCTTTAAGGGAAATTAGGGGTATTTATCAAGACATACACTTGTTTTGTCTTAAGACAAGTCTATCTGTTCTTGTCTTGGCACAGCTTAAGTTGGCAATGCGAGATAAGTCTGCATGTCTCCAATGTCTAGCTAGAAAGACGAAACCAGACATCATGGTCTTGAAGACATATTGAATACATTCAAGACGAAATCAAAACCAAATATTGTTACCCGGGCATCCACAGAAAAAATGATCTTAAGATAGTTAAATGTAAGTTTATAGGAAAGTCAGACTTAACAGTATTCGTACCCGAGCGCTACGTAAGTTCAATGTGATCTCCTCGAGCGTAAGAATCTCAATTCGACCATTAAATTATTTTCAGTCCAATTTTTTTTCTACATTTTTTTAATGAGAGTGGAAATAGGGGTTTTTAAAAAGAAAAAAAATTTTAAATGTTCTTTTTTTCTAAACAATCCATTTTTTAAAATTCTTTTTGAAAAAAATTGTTATGATTCTCTTTAAGTGCATAAAAAGTGATTTCCAAAATAATATATTAAAAGTCCAATCCGATAATCCTAACAGAAGATACACCAGCGTGAAGGTAAAAAAGTACCTAAAAAAATGAAAACTGCGCAAGCCCCTGTAGATTGACAACCGGTTGATAAATGGACCTATGGTTTGGTGAATTAATATAGGTCCACTATTCTGCCCCTCTTACATATTTGATTCTCAGCGTAATTAATTTGTCGCTGAATTCTGAAGAATTCTAAAGATTCATAGTAATTTCCAACAAGTTTAAAAATTCATTTCCAGGACGAGGATATGTTTCATCACTATAACTGTAACTCTGCCAATTTTAAATAATCGACGAGGCCCTTTAAAAAAAATCAATTTTTCTATTGAATTAAGTCTTAACTCCAAAATTTGCGAAAATAGCATTGTAAGCGCATTTTAGAATTCCGTTTGTAATATATAATTCAAACTTTTGAAACTCGAAAGTTGAAAATGGGATTATTATTTGATAAGAAGTAGCTTATCAAAGTGGCAATTGACAATATTGTGCCTTAAAATTTATATCCTGAATGTAAGTTTGTCCTAACCTATTAAATTCTTGATAGAATTCTGTTTGAATTTGTATCGTTTATTGAAATTATTTGTGTTAGACCTTTGTTATTCTCATTCAGATCCCTCATATATCGGGAGTAAGCTTCCATTTTTGTAAAAAATTTTTAATCCGATTTCTAATCGGTACCAAAATCTGATTCCTAAAACCTGGGAAAATGTAACCCCAACATTTTTGAATAATTTACTCGTCATTTTCTCATTTTTCTAGATCTAGCCTACTTTTCTCGCATCCAGAAATAAAATATATCGAAAGTAAACTTTTATTTTAAATAAATTTAAGGTTAATTTTTTTGTCGCAACCGGCAGCTGAGCCTGCTGGACAATTTGCGGTCAGTGCGAGTTTGAGATTGTCAACTTCCACGCCTATATTTCTTCGAAACTCTATGAGTTTTGCTTATCAAACGTTTTTGGCCTCCAGTAAGAAACACTTTAGTTCAATAGTAAACTTTTGTTTTATGTTTACATGTTGATTTTCATTTTACAGAATTTTTTTTCCCGCTTCTAAAAAATTTCGATTTTGTCGGTTCTATACTGCTACCTTTCATATCTCCTTCATAAAGTTAGTTTTTCTTTAGATTTACGGGAATACTATTCCCACTTCTGAAAGATTTAAAACTTCCTAGAGAAAGGTGGAATGTTCGAGCAAAATTTGAATTTCAGAATGGAATGAAATATCTAGTTATTCTATTTTGGCCTACAATGTATAAGAGATATTCGCTACTTGAGAAAATTAAAATAGCTATGGATTCAATATATCTGGTATTTCTGAATTGTTTTTATTTATAGTTGTATTGAGCGCATTTTATGAACACTTGGTTTCCTCACCTTGATTAAGTAGCAAATACATGCGAGTGTACGTCTGAAACGAGCCCTTATCATTTTTCTAATTTGAGGTCAGTATTATTTCTTTTGGGTTTGAGTGGATGATGATACGGCGACCTATAGTGAATTAATTAGGACTATACTGATATCCAGATAGTAACTTGATGTAGGAATACTTTATGATCGAAGAAAAAATATAACATGTTCTCTTATGGCACTTGCAAAGTTTAGGTGCGTTTCTCTCGAAAAATATTTATTCACATATCCAACTTACAAAATACCCCCGCGACTCGTTTTTCAACTTTAAGTTTTCTTGTTTGGCCTAAGATTCCGGAAATTTATCCAACAATTATCCACCCCTCATACGAAACTCCAAAGCAGCCATAAAGGCTCTTTTCAAGCGGATGTTCACGTATTCTCTTCCTCGTAAAGGGGGTCCCTCGCACACCATAAAAATACAAAAGTACAAGTTGGTCATTCAGGAAATTATTGAAGAATGGTTAATTAAATAAATTAGATTTTTTCAAAATTGTTACAATTACAAAGTGTTTTCTATGAGGAACGAAAATTAGAAGATACTTTAAAGAACTTGAAGAACTTGAAAACTTGTTAAAAGCTTTTTTTCTTAAATTTTTCTGTTCAATGTTTCATTTGAACAATAATTGTAACTTTGTTGAAAAATTAACAATTATGATTCAAACGCCAATAATTAATTGAAAAAAACCTTGACTTTTCAGTATGATTGATGAAAGTATATAATTCGAAAATACCATTTATTTCTAGTATTATGACTATTATGTACAAAAAATGATATTAAAAATCAAAGAATTACTTAATGAAAACATAATATCATTAAATCCACATTGATAATCTATGAAACAATAGTTATAATTAAGTTCGATACTCCGATAAGCTCTCAGTAAATTATTATAGAGAATTGTTATTGAAAAGAAATTTCTAGTTTATCTCATTTCAAAACAAAGCCTGTCTGCCCAAAAGTAACTCAAAAGCTCACTTGTATATTAAATTAATTAATTAAACTAATAGCTGTTAATAATATTCAATAAGTCGTAATGAAATGTTG
>NC_046659.1:55279793-55282911 GCF_010883055.1 Belonocnema kinseyi
TTGATTCAACTTATTTACTGATTGTTATTTCTATTATACTTGTTTGACGATGATACCGAAAATGTTGTTTGTTTTTACGTATTTCTAACGACTTAGGAGATCCTTCTAGAAAGTTACAATGTTTTTTTTTGTTAAGAAAATTTTTAAGGGTTATACTCGTTCAGACCCACCGATTCTGAATTTTTAATTAAAAATAACTAATTCAATAATTACAAATTTTTCATTCATCAATTTTAATGTCATTTATGAGCCAAAAAAGGTTCGATAATCTCAGCCAAGACAATGCTCGTCTTGAGACAAGTAAACGTCGTCTTAGCCAAGACAAGGCTCGATTTGAGACAAGTAAACGCCGTTTTACCTGTCGCACAGTCGTAAAAAATCCTGAAAAGCTGGCCATAATGCAAAAAAATTGAAATTAAATTAAAATTTAAATAAGTACAGTGGTACCCCTAGCATCGTTTGGGAACGATATCTAAGGATACGTGCTCGCCTGAGTCTGTTTTTTCTGTTCTTGTGTACACACATCGAACGCATTGTAACGCGTGCATGTCGCTAGTAATAAAAACAGGTTTTCAAAAGTGCATTGTTTTTTAATGGAGTGATCAATTCCAGCGACAGAGCATGGATTGTTCTCGTGAATTTAAGTACTTGAAAAAAAAGTGTAAAATAAATAGATATGACAAAGCTAAAAGTAAAAAATTAATAAACAATTTGTTTCGGTTTTTGAATTCTTATATTTTTTTTTAAATTCTTTATTCTAAATAAACGGGCAAGCCCTTGTGCAGTGATCAATTTACAAGTTATCAATTTACAGTGCATCTTAAATCCAAAACTAAGGCCAAAACATATGGGCAAAACTTATGTCAGGTTGTTAATTGTTCTGTAAAGCTCTGTTCTGAAGTGCGTTGCTGATGGGACAACAAAACATCGTAAACTTTTGTTATTTCATTATTCTATTAGCTTGAACTAACGGTATAAACATAAATCTGTTCATTTAAGAAACGTATTATTTAAACAATAACAAAATATCGACTTAATATTTAAACAAAATGTGTCATATTTTAAACTATTAAATAAAGATTCAGTGATATATGAGAGATAAGAATACTAAATAATCGGATATTAATAACATTATTTTATCAAGTAATTTTAAATATTATAAAATATTGTGAATATTTTCAATGTAGAAGGATTTCCAGTGATATAAAATAACTCTCATAAAATTTTAAAAACATTACTTTTTGAGATACTGAAAAGAAAGAACACGGAATTTGTTTAACCCGAGAGAACTTATTTAAAATTAGTCAAAGACAAATTTTCTAAGGATGCTGAAAACTGCTACGTCGTTATCGAACGTTCGTTTTCCAAAAATTCCCTGCCATTTTGTATCCGCCATTTTTTTCAAACCAATATCAGATTCGTAACCAGCGAACCCGAAACCTCTAAATGATCCTTCTTTTAATAGAAAAATCAAAATGGTTGAAAATCCTTCGCCATTTTGTTTTTTCAAATACCAATATCAGATTCGTAATCCGCGAAAACGAAAACTTCGAAGTGATTCCTTTTTTATTGTAAAACTTAAAATTTGTGAGAATTCTTCGCCATTTTGTAACTGGTATTAATTTTAAAACCCAATATCAAATTCGTAATCAGCGAACCCATAACCCTCTAAGTGATCCTTTTTTGATAAAGAAATCAAGATTTGTGAGAATCCTCCGCCATTTTACAACTACCATTCTTTTTTTCTTTCAAAAACCAATATCAGATTCATAATCAGCGACCCCAAAAACCCCCGAGTTAGAAAATTAATCCCAAAATGATGACATTGATGAATTATAGCCAGCTTTTTGGGAATTTTGACAACTGTGTGTCGTGGCCATAAAAGTAAGACGAAGGCCTATGTCTCGACTCAGTTTTGAGACGTAGCCAGGAAATGGATATCCCGGAGACGAACTCAAGACATAACCAAGTCGACTTCGATTCGAAGCATTTTTAATGGGGTCAATTGCGTTAATTTTACTCTTAGCATTTTCTTGATAGGCCCATGTGTCGCTACCGTATAATAGAGTAGTTACAAATATACAATTATTTTGTTGCCATTTTAGCTTTATTTAATATATTTTTACTTCTGATAAGGGGCCCTGCTCTGTGAAATCTCTTATCTCGATACATAAATTTTTCAATTCGCACAGTCTGTGTGGTAGTCTCTAAATATGAATCAGTAAAAAATTCACTGTTTGAAATAGTAGTAAGACATTTCACTGATTAGTCAAAGATTTCGGACGTATTTACATATCAGTTCAGTAACACCAGAGTAAATCATGTGAAGCATTGTTACTCTTTTACTTAAGTAGTAAGAAGAATCCTTTAATAAAATAATTTTTTTAAGTTTCGGGCTCTAAGTCTGCTGAATTAAGGTCGGGATAAATATACTCTAACTCGTATAGGAAGTACTTACTTAACGGGTTTGTACATGACAGTCTAATCTTAAAATTAAAGTAATATGTGAGTTTGTTTGTCATTTAAAGGCATCGGAATTTTTCACCTTTTTTAATATTAAATCATATTTATGTGTTTTAAGTTTTTACTATGATTCTATGATTGAGTGTACTAAAATACTATTTTTTTATGATTGCTAAATTGACATGGTGCAGTGCTGCCAACCCTTCAAAGTGGTTATTTTACTGAATAAATAAGCAACCTTTCACTGATTGTCAGTGACACAGTTTTAGCTATTTGAATCAGTGAAATCTCACTGACAATCAGTGAAATTTCACTGATGTACTCGCCACCGTGCTTAAGCATTTCAGCTTTAATATAGTCTACTCAGCCTTACCGTTTTTCAGGTTCTTAATTATTTCCCTAACCTGAGTGACATAGACTTTCTCAATTGTGTTTTCTAACGTATCGTGTTCTACATCGCAGTTCTGGTGTCATATAGCTTCATCTCCGAATTGCCCCCTAATTCTGTACAAGGGAAAACTTTGTGAGAGCTAATTTTTTAAAAGTATTTTATTTATTCATTTAAGAAACAAATAAAATTCCAAAAATGGTATGCCTCCGATTTTCTTCAAAATTCGAAAGATTGTTCTTGAAAAAACAGTAAAGAATCAATGTG
>NC_046659.1:55283011-55298395 GCF_010883055.1 Belonocnema kinseyi
CGCTTCAGGTTCAAGGTCATTTGAAGGTCATTTGAAGGTCAAATCGAGAAAAAACGGTAAAAAAATTTTTAAAAATATGTTATAGGTTTTTGGGGTCGCTGAAATTTTTAGATTCGCCATCCAAAGAAAATAATTATTGCAGATAAAAAAAACTATCAAGTTTATAGTGGATTAGTGATGCCCTTCAGAGGCCGTCAGAGACACAAAATGTTGTCTTCAAGTCGAAATTATTCATCTCAAGACATCAAAAATAGGCTGCTTCCATCTTGCGAGCTAGAAATATAGAATAACTTGAAAATAATTGTCTTAAGCTCATCTTTGCCCAAGACAGAATCAAGACCAAATTTTTTTACCCGGGTGTATATTATATAATTATAACGGGTTTCCCTCAAGCATAAAAATTTCACTTTTACTATAAAATTATTTTCAACCAACTTTTTTTTGTACATGAGTTTGAAGAGTCTGAAAAAGCTATTTTCTTAAAAAGAATTTTTCTTTTAAATATGGTTTTTTTGTTAAATCAATTTTAATTTTTTTAAATTCATAATAAAAAAAATTGTTATGACAATCTGACAATACGTGATAAGAGATTTCCAAAACAACATACTAGAAGTCCAATTATACTTCTTTAAAATTCTTTAAAAAGTTATAATTCTTAAAAAATCCTTGTTTCTAAAGTGAACCTTTTTGCATTAACACCATGAAAAGTAGATGCAAGAATAGAAAAGATTCCTCGATCCAAGACGAATTGATTGTCCTTTTTGATTTTTTATGTAATTATGGTATATTATAATTTCAATATTAATTATTGAAAATAAAGAAAACCATTAGTGATTCCCTTATGCCTCCCTGTACGCTAATTTATCATAGTGTGAAATCAAGTTGATCACCAAAGGAATACCATACAATTACAAAAACAAACAAAGTGAAAACATTCGAGGTCGAATTCACATCTATTATTATCAGCTTGTTGCTAATGGTTTAAACTACTTTCATTTGTTTACAATTCTTTCCATGCAGAGTATTACGCATCAATGGTATTCTTCTTCTTCAAAGAGGAAACTTTGTAGTGATAACAGTTTTCAAATTCTGAATATAGGTGTATTTAACTTAAGGCGTTCCAGCTAAAATATATAATATGATGTTTAAGGCAAGTGGTAGCATGTCACTCTGTGTTTATCACACTTTCCTTATCGCCGCAATATTTGGGATTGTGTAAAGTGATGGAATTTGGTACAGATTTACTGTAAATTTTAATACCTCGAAATCTTGAAAAATCTTCTCTTGGCTCGACAAAGTTTGATGTTTTTTCGAATAGCGCGAAAGTAATAATCACTTTTTAAAATGAAAAAAGATCCAAAGTTGCTGTTGTTATTTTTAGGAGCACATATAAAAATACCGACTTCTCACCTGGAGATTTTGGTAATAATTCAATATTTTCACCCTCCCTCTCCACAATGTAAAATAACGCATATAAATTTTAAAACTTCTGCTTTCTCTTGAATATCCGTATAGTTTCCATCTTACCTTTCCACACTAGGCTGGGACAAACCGAAAAGAATGGATATGAAAAAAAGCCAATCATTGAAAAGATTTACTTTTGGGTCACTTATCCCTTGTGCAAAATTTGAAACAGATAGCTAAATATCCTGAGGTTTCATGTGTCAAAAATAAGTTTAAGCAATTCGTAATTCTCAGAGCCCTTTTAGGTTTTGTGAGCCAAAGTCCGATTTTTATATACCTCAAAAAATTAAAATAATTCCTAAAAAGCTTTAAAAACTATTTTAACTGTTTCAAACCTAAAGAAACTTTCTCGTACACCCACTTTACCTACTGAGATCTTAAAAGACTTCAGAAATCATTTTAGGGCCTGACAATTTTAATTGATAAAATTTTTACATTTTTGTTAAGTAAATTATGAATGTGATAATGTTTCAACATGAGAAACACATTTTTAGAATAGTTTGTAAACCTTTAATCATTATTTTAGTTATTTCAAGTTAATAAAAATAAGATTTTGTCGAACTAAAATTACAGAAAAAATTAATATAGCGATTTTTTCAAAACGCTAAAAAAATTTGTAATATTTATTTAATTCAGAATCTGGACATTTTATTTACGGACATGTATTTTTTTATACAAATTTTAAGCCTCGCGGAGTTTCCAAATGATTAAAAGAATGTTAGAATGATTTAAAAAGCATTTAAGAATTATTGAAATTGCGTAAAGTCCATAAAAATATCATTTTGGTACAGAAGAATTAAAAATATCCAAATCTTACAAGATTTTTAAAAATGGGACATTAGACAGATTACGCTAGAGTTTAATCAAATTGAAAACTCGTCTTGCATGACTTGTTTTGCACAAATATAATTGCAACGAATTATTATGAATAATAGGTGGGCTACAAACTTTTGTTGATATTAGATTGTTGCAACAAATAAGAAAAGTGAAATATGTTTCGAAAAATTAGGATCAACAATTACAACATTTGATTCATACTATCAGTACTAACTGCTGTATGCTTTTTTAGGTTATGTTTACAAAAACGAGTATCGAAAAGTGGGTTTAAACGGACGCGAAATTCATTATGGTAATATAATTTTAATGTATCTTTTGTTTTTATTCTTTACAGCTGCTTATTTTTCTAAATGTTATATGCACTTTATTAATCTCATGGATCTCACAGCACAAAAGTACGAAATAACTCATGAGTCCTTATCAAAAATATTTTGGTACAGTAAGTGAATTTCAAATCACATTATTTTTAAGGAATCTTGATGGTTTTTATTTAAGATTCTTGATCATTTAAAAATCTTGAACTGAACCTATTCAGTTCTTAGAAAAATTATACTTGTTTTGAAATTCTTTAACTGTGCCGAATACAATTTTTTTCGCTTTACTTTATATATTCCAATTAGAAACGAGACAGGCGGCCCTTACTGTTTACGTTTCTGTCCCCCCGAAATCAGTCCAAGGCCATTTGAAGGCAAACCCGACACTTGACTGAAAGTGAGAGTTTCGCGTAGTTGAAATTTAAACAACCGCAATTGTATAAAACTTCTACCACATGTGTTTGAAAATTCAACCAGATATTTCTAACAGTGAAGAATGAGAAGAATTCATATAAAACTATGTTAAACTATTTAGTAGATTTTGGACTTATAACGTCACCCCATGCGCGTGCGTACGCGGTACTATCAATCGCCCATTTTAGAGAAAAAAGAAGGCTTATTCTGTCTGTTTCAGCAAAATATCGTATGTATCACGGCAGTAAAGTTGTTTTATGCTGGGATGCAATTTAAGCGTCCGAGTTGAAGGCGAGAACGTTAAATTCTGCAACCTCGTAAAAAGTTTAACTTTATTGCCTGGGTACATAATATACTATTATTGTAATACAATTTTTAAGATCAAATTAATTTTTAAACATTTTTCTATTATTTTAGTACCAAGGTAGAAACACGAGTTCGATTATATAACTACAATTTTAGAATATAAATGAAAGTCATTGGACCTAAATTAAATTTTTCACTGATTCTTTATTAAATTTTAAGTTTTTAAATAAAGAAAAATTTTTCTTTTGCACTTATACTGATAATGTAAAAAAATATTCTATAAGAAAAAGCTATCCATTTAAAAAATTTAGAGATTTATTCATAACTATTACTGAGGTACTTATTCAGGAGTTTTATGAAGGATATAAAGAGTTAGGTTTTGTTTTACTTATCGAAATACAAAAGACGTTGTAGTGCAGCTAGTTACGGATTTACTGAACAGGCAACATAGGCAGTTGCCTAGGACGGCAACTTTTGAGGGACGGCATATTAATCATATCTTCTTGTCAATATTGTCTGCTCCTGATGAACACTTATCTAATCATTCGAAAAAAACTATATAGTGCAACTTGAAGAGAAACTTACCTTCTGAAACAAAGCAAAGAATAAATATATTACAATATACACAAAACTCTCGCTTTGAGTCAAGTGTCGGGGGTTGCCTTCAAATGGTATCATATTATATTATTATATATTATTATATAATATTATATTAATATTATAGAATATTGATTATTTTATTAGTCGGTCGTCTTCGGAAATTCTATTGTACGACAAAAAAAATGAAAATGATTTTCTTATATATAATTTAAAAGCTCTTCAAATATAAATTAACATAAACTGTTTTCAGCAGAAGTTGCATACCGCCTGGTTTCTTGAAGATTTATTCTGATGTAATCGTCTCCAAGTAAGTTTCGTCTAATATTATGACTTGAAGAAAATAGCAATGTCATGCATGTATATCATCTAAGAACACTAAGGAGATGCACATGTTTTCCTTTAAACTTAGTCGATTCTAATATACCTTGTATCACAATGAAACTTTCAAGAATTCAGATTCGCTAAAAGCATTGTAACTCTTTTTAAAATAAAAATATTATTGAGTGAAAATTAATGTTGTGACATTTATTTAGAATTGTTACATTTAATGATAAAATATAATTAAAAGTTTCTAATTTTGTAGTTACTCTCTAAATCTGAATCAGCAAAATGTCACGGATTGTCAGTGAGAGTTCACTGATGGAAATAGCTGGAGACCAGTCACTGAAAATTATTAAAAAGTTACTTATTTATCAAGTTAAATAAACACATTTGAGGTTGTCAGCACTGCCCCATGTTAATTTAGCAGTTATAATAAAAAATATTTTAATAGATTCAAAAAAATAATCATAGTAAAAACTTAAAACCCATAAATATGATCAAATATTAAAAAAGGTGAAAAGTTTCTATGCTTTTAAATGGCAAATAATCTCACATGCTACGTTTAAACAAGATTAGACTGTCATGTACACACCCGTCAAGTAAGTATTTTTTATTAGTTAGTTATTAGAGCGTAACAAATTGTAATGTACACAATGTCAGTTTCTCTCTACTTTGAGTGACAAAATTATTAATAAAAAAATAAGGGAGACAAAACTTCGGAGCGCCAAGCTCTTTAGAATTTAATGTACTTTAATTTAAAGTATAAAAAAAAAACAAAATCGGACCAAAATTAAAGGTACTGGACATTTTTAAACGAAAAAAGTGCATTGCTTCCCACTGTGCGCGCCTTCGACTCGACCTCCATGGTAAGGCGGTACCGAGTTCATACACTATATACCGTTTAACTGTCCCTTGTAACATAATGCAGAATCCGCCGGTTGAGAGCCGCCTAGCTTTGAGACCGAGTCCAACGTCGAGGGATCAAGCAGGCTGCGGTACTCTCAGATCGTCTTAAGCCCTTTTTGCTACTTACGTAAAAGAGTAACAACGCTTAACTTTAAAACTTAGTGTTTATGTTTCACATGGTTTACTAAGGTGTTACTGAACTGATTAGTGAATAAGTCAGAAACCACTGATTAATCAGTGGATTATCTAACGAGTTTCGAAAATATTGCCCAAGCCATGAAAACGGCTCTCCTCCATGGCATGCACTATATTTTGTTGTGGAGAAGCTCAATGTATAAAGTGTATTCTGTTGGTTGCGGATTAAAAGTTATATCTCTTTTCGGGTAGGCCCAAGCAAGTATAAACTGCAGTTCCGCAAGAAAAGTTCCCGTTGTAGAGGACAAGGTGGTCCAAGGGGGCGAGAGAGTAACGTCACTAGGTCAGCCGAAGAACTCCACAACAACGCAGTAGTATACGAAAAAAGCGGGCAGTATCCTCGGCGGTTATTCGTGTCGTCTATTTCAGTAATTTTCAGTCAATGGCAAAAATGTAGCAGGACATTCGCTTTAGTTCGCTTTCAGTCATCCAATGTTTAGGTAATGCGTTGCGTAACCAGCTGTAACCAGGCATTACGAAAATGTCGAACGAAGACAAGGGGGAAGCTTTTATCTTTCGGGGAGACATGTAAACTTCTTGGAAGAAGTAAAATCAGGTGCCTCAAAACAGTCTATTTTGCAGAATTTATTTTTTGAGCAGGAAATTTACAAATCTGTAGAAGAAAAATCTGTCAAGTTCGATCTTAACAGATTTTAAAATAAAAAGTTGAATTGTTATCATTTTCAATTACGATACCGTTCACTTTACAATGCGTAATTCGATAATCTTTTAATTAAAAAATTTTCCATTTTAGATCTTTATTTTTAAACAGACATTTTTAATGTAAAGAATTTCAAAATGCAGACTTTAAGACTTGAACAATTAAAAATGAAAATCGTTTAAAGTAGATTTTTTTAGATAAAAAACCTTTATCTTTTAACATGTATTACTTATTAAAATATTTAGAACTTCTGAAAAAACTTCAAAAATATTTAAAATCATTGATTGATTCTTTAATTTAAAACATTGCAAATTTTAACGTTGATTCATGTTTTTGAAATTGAATCTGAATCTTTGAATTCTATAATTTATAAAAGTTAAACATTCTAAATTTGCAGTTTATCTGTATGTCATTTAAAATTGTTGAATTAAAAGTGTTAGAACTTCCCATTTTTTCACGTCTCTATTTTTATTGAGCATATAAATACAAAATTTTTAAATTAAAAAACTGTTAAACTTTAATTTTAAAAATTTAAATTAAGTGTTCCACGTTGAGAGCTTTAATTTGTAGTTTACTTTTTATTTCTTCAAATGGAAGATTGTTTAGCTTTACGGTTCCTATTTTTAAATCATATTGATCGTGAAAGATATTTGCGAACCGAAAAAGACACGGGAAATAACCAGGAATTTTTTTACGATTAAAATGATCACCCTGAAATATGTACATACATACTTAAAAATCAGTATTTTTATCAAATTTGATTTTCGAGCTAAGAAATTTTCACGTTCATTATGACATTATAAAAGAAAGTGGCAAAAATACAACAACAAAAAATTTCTACGACGATACTCCAACCGAAATAATTCCGACGACCCTTATTGTTTATGGTTTAGCGGGTCCGAAGATTGTACGGTGAAGAAAAAGGGTACGTTCGAAACGGCTTCTAGAGCGAGACTGCAGTGTATAATGTCGAACAACATAATCTAACACCTCTGTTCTACTATGAGATCCAATATTATATATGGGTTTTCTTACGCCGCTCGAAAAAAGGGATGTTACGTTTAAGCTGCAAGCAGTAAAACAAGCTAATTTTGTGCGGCTACCATAAAAATACATTTTTCCCTTATTACTTTAAGTTCACGTGTTAAGCGTAAATACCTACATTGCCGACAGGTTCTAGAAACAAAATATTTTATTTCGAAAACCTGTAAGTCATACATTTGATACACAAAGTATTATTTGCACCAAGGAGGCAAATTCAGTCTTTTCACCCGAGCGATCCCAGTGCATGCCATTATAAATGACATTAAAACGCTAATAAACTTTGATTTTTAGACAATATTAAACCAGTTGAGAAAGGGAGATTCCGAATCTGGGAGAAATGAGAAAAGGAAAATACTTGTTGCATGCGATTTGTAGAATTAAAGAATAATTTAATTAGGTTGTTACGCTTCCATCTGCGTATTCTTTTCAGAACCTCCTATAGCAGATTTTTCCCAGGTGAAAAATTATATGACTGTTTGATAAGTAAACAGTGTCAAATTTCTCTTGGCAATATTTCTATTCCATTCCCCTTTTTGTTAAAGCTTATAGCCTTGCATACGAGGCCTTTCCTGGTTATCCGTAAGCAATCCGAGATTCAGGAGGGTGGGCGAAGGACAATCAAAAGTGGCCAAGTATATGACAAGAATAAACAAGCAGGAAGGAGCGAAAAAAATACGAACAACCCTCTTAAGTTTCTGCCCTCTCTGCCAGGTAGTCGCACGTTATTCGCAGTTTTACTACCGCTGAGCATCCACGAGCAATTCACATATTCACTTGCTCTATATTATTTAAATGTAAAATTTATACGTTTACTACGTAATTAATATTATTATTGCATGCAACATACATTTTTGCCAGATTTTTCGGGTGGAAATCATGCCTTTTTGCCCCCTAAAAACCATTTTGGGCACGTAAGAAAAAATACGTATCGCTTAGTTTTTCGAGTACTACAATGTATGTCAGAAAGAAGAAAATCGGAGGGGGACACCTACCTAGTTTCTCTTCTAAGTGTTTTAGAAGGATTTCAAATATTTGCGAGTCAGCCATTTTCTAATAATCTATAACCTCTTAAATTCTTCTAGAGCATTTGCGCATGGTACTCTCTAATTCTAAATCAGTGAAATTTCACTGATTGTCAGTGAAATTTCACTGATTCAAATAGCTAGAAATGGGTCACTGACAATGAGGGAAATGTTATTTATTGATTCAGTGAAGTAACCACTTTTGAGTTGTGGCAGCACTGCATCATGTCAATTTAGCAATCATAATAAAACAACAACACATATTACTTTAATTTCACGATTGGACTGCCATGCATAAACCTGTTAAATAAGTATTTCCTATATAAGTTATAGTATATTTATCCTGCAGTTAATTCAGCAGACTTACAGCCCGAAAATTAAAAAATTTATTTGATTAAGGAATTCTTCTGGCCAGTTCAGCAAAAGAGTAACAACAACGCTTAGCATAACAATTTGGAGATTATGCTTCACATGATTTACTCTGTTGTTACTGAACTGATTAGTGAATAAGTCGAGGTCACTAATTAATCAGTGAAATGTCTAATTACTATTTCAATCAGTGAATTTTTCACTGATTCATATTTAGAGAGTACAGAATATTCCATATCGTTTTTAAAATTTGAAGTTTATATATTTTTTGATGCGCTAGAGTCTTCCAAAATGTTCTAGAACATTCTTGAACGTTTAGTGATATTCAAGAATCTTAGATTGAATTTTCAACAAAAAAAAAAGATTCAAATTTTTGAAATGCGTACAATATATACATGTGCTTGACTGTTACTTCTTAGGGGGCGTCCATTTAAATATATTCCCAATTTGAAGAAGTGGCCCACCAAAATATACGATTGGCAATAGGTGGGAGGGGGAGGGGGGGCTCAACAAAAGTAACGCTACTAATTTAGATAACCTTTAATAGGTTTCCTAATGACAAATTTCAACAATGTTTGTGAAGGATTAACTCAAACACAGTTTGAAAAGTAACTCAATAAGTTTTTAAAAATCACTTTCATATTTCAGACTAAACACTTTTTCCCCTATTTCCCTCTTTCTGGGATATGGTCTCTCTCATCTGGGGTCTCTCATTATCATCATTCCAAACGTAGAATTGTTATATTAAAGTTGAAAATTAGCGTTTTTAACTAAAAACTTACGTATTTCATTTTTGGTTGATTGTTTACCATTTTTTATAGAAAATTCAACTATTTGATTGAAAATTGAAAATTTTTAGTTGAAATTTCAAAGATTTGCTTAAAAATCTAACTATTTTGTCCAAGATTTGTTGGTTGTTGTTGTTAGAAATTAATTTCATTAACTGGAAATGCAGCTGTTCAATTTTTGTTAAAAATTACGTCTTTTTTGCTAGGAAATTATTCTGATAAATTTTCAATAGAATAGATTACTTTTAAACCTAAAACATAAATTGTTAATCAAAAGAATAAATTTTCTACTAAAACAGACGAATTTTCTACACAATACATGAATATTCAACCAACAAGGTGAACTTTGAATCAAGAACGACGGATTACCAAGCAACAGAGACGAATTTGCAACAAAGAAGTTGAATTTTCCAGTAAAAAAGGTTAATTTTTTAAGGCAGTTGAATATATAATAGCAAAAATATATAACCTTTCGAAAATATAGTTGAATTTTCCGAAAAATAACCTGGAAAAGTAGACTTATCTGATTTTAAATCAATAACGTTACATTTACTTGAAATGAGAAAAAATGCTACATCTACTGGTCTGCGTATTATAAAAATGAAGAAAGGAAAAAAGTGAGAAAACTTTTTTAAATACATAAAATTATTTTCATTAACGTATAATACATTAAACGTTAAGAAGATATTCAGGTACGTTTATTTGAAATAATTATTGAACTGTTTTGTTCAAAATTAATAATCTTTTTTCATTGAGATTCAACTATTTTGTTAATTATTCGTCTTTTGGTTGAAGTATCAACTATTACATTTTTCGTGGTAGTGGGACGATGTTCGTGTGGGCTAAAGCGTAGGCTTTGGTTCTCTAAGTAATTAAAGCATGGCAAAATTTTTTAGCATGCTAGAGGGCAACGATCCCCCCCCCCCCCCAATTTTATTCCAAATCCGAAAAAAGAAATTCCCTAATGTTTTATTTTTCGATTTTAACAGGTGCCGATTTTGACTTGAAGTTTCCCATGTAAAATGGACCAGATTGTCTGAAAAACTTCTGATGGAAGAAGTTTCCTTCAACCTATTAGCATTTGGCCCGTATTTTCACCTCATACTTAAAGTCGGAAGAGCTGATTCCGGAGTGGTTGGTGGAAGGGCGCACAACACTCCTTCCGAAAATAGGCAACTTAGCTGACCCGAAGAATTACAGGCCAATCATTTGGCTGAACACACTGTATGAGCTATTCACAGCTATCCTAAATGATAGGATTTTTCGGGCAATTGAACCTGTGTGGCAAGAAATGTATGAACAACGAGGCTCAAAGAAAGGCGTAGCAGGGTGCTGGGAGAACCTGCTCATCGATAGATGTGTCTACAAAGATGCAGCATTCTACCAGTGTGACCTATCGATGGCCTGGATTGATTATCGGAAAGCGTTCGATTCGACCTCCCATATACTTATCATCAGTCTTTTGGAAAGCTTAAAGGTTCATCCACAAATCGTTAGGTGCATCGAAAGATTCATGCTGCTTTGGAAAACCAGATTTACTATCTTAGCTGGAAAAAATCGTGTTACAACTAACAAGGTCACCTTTCGGAGAGGTGTCTTTCCGGGCGACACCATGAGCCCACTCCTCTTTTGCCTTACATTATTGCCACGATCTCTAGCACTTCGATATACCTACGGGTACTTGTGCGGCAAACTTGCAGATCGAAAGTACAAGGTCACTCATGTATTTTACATAGACGATCTTATGCTCTATGCTAAAACAATGAGCAACTACATCTAGCTCTAGGGACTGTCGAACGATATACTAAAGAAATTAGAATGGAATTTGGATTAGACAAATGCGCCAAGGTTTATTTGAAGAGAGGAAAACTTAATGGCATCCCTGAAGATCCTGAGCTCGTTGATAGAAGAGCTATACGACACCTTTGCGCTAGAGAGACTTGTACATACCTGGGCGTGCCACGGTGCCGCATTCAGGATGTAACATCTATAAAGGATACTCTCCGAAGCAGATACAAACGTCCTATCCGGCAAATTTGGTCTTCAGAACTGTCGGCGAGGAACAAAGTATCTGCAACGAACATACTTGCCATCCCGGTAGTACTCTATTCATTTGGAGTAGTTCCATGGACGAAGAATGAGCTCGAATCCGTTGATATCGGGACGAGAAAGGTTATGCACATGAATGAAGGCATGCATCTTAAGTCTTCAGTTCCGCGACTGTAACTCGGACGCCGTCAAGGTAGTCGCGGAATATTGAGTCTTGAATGTCTTCACAACAGGATTGTTCTGGGTACAGCACATAGAGTCGCAAATGGAAGAGACCTTCTTCTTAAAATGGTCAGGAATCACGAAGAAGTGGTCAGAGGAGCGTTTCTGAACAAAGCAGCGGAGGAGGCTGCTGAAACACTTGGACTTAACTTCAGTATTAGGGGTGAGAAAAATGTTTAAATCTTATCTATCTCGAGTTCAAATCTTATCTATCTCAAGTACTCACTCCTGAAAGCCCGGATTAAGAAAGCATAAGAAAAAAACTTTCGTGAACAGCTCCTCGATAAGAGAATGCACGGTATCTTCCACAGAAGTGTGGACGATGAGTCAATGTCGTGTGAGCTAACGTTTGCTTTCCTTAAATGATCCGGATTGAAGTCTGGTATGGAGGGTTTCATTTTGGCATGCCAAGACGGTGTCATTTCCACCTTAACATACCGCTGCCACATGCTATGCATGCTTTTATTCATGTGCATAACCTTTCTCGTCCCGATATCAAGGGATTCGAGCTCGTTCTTCGTCCATGGAACTACTCCAAATGAATAGAGTACTACCGGAACGGCAAGTATGTTCGTTGCAGATACTTTGTTCCTCGCCGGCAGTTTGGAAGAGCAAATTTGTCGGATAGGACGTTTGTATCTGATTCGGAGAGTATCCTTTATAGATGTTACATCCTGAATGCGGCTCTGTGGCACGCCCACGTATGTATAAGTCTCTGTAGTGCACAGGTGTCGTATAGCTCTTCTATCAACGACCTCAGGATCTTCAGGGATGCCGTTAAGTTTTCCTCCCTTCAAATAAACCTTGGCGCATTTGTCTAGTCCAAATTCCATTCTAATTTCCTTAGTATGTCGTTCGACAGTCCCTAGAGCTAGATGTAGTTGCTCTTTGTTTTAGCATAGATCATAAGATCGTCTATGTAAAATACATGAGTGACCTTGTACTTTTGATCTGCAGGTTTGCCGCCCAAGTACCTGTCGGAATATCGAAGTGTTAGAGGTAGTGGCAATAATGTTAGGCAAAAATTATTGGCCTGTAGTTCTTCGGGTCAGCTAAGTTGCCTATTTTCGGAAGGAATATTGTGCGACCTTCCACAAACCACTCCGGAATCGGCTCTTCCGACTTTAAGTATGAGGTGAAAATACGGGCCAAATGCTGATGGATTGAAGGAAACTTCTTCCACCAGAAGCTTTTGATACAATCTGGTCCCGGTACGAAATAGTTCTTCATCCCTCTTAATACTCTTTTCACCTCCTCGGTAGTGATGGGTGGGCATTCTTGGTCAGGTGTTATGAGGGCATCACACAGCTCTTTCGAGCTATTTATATTTTCTGAGTCTTCGTCCACTCTATGCTGAACTTTGTAGACTTATCTTCAAAATACTTCGACCTCCTCTGGTGTGGGCGGGTGGTCGACAGTAACTGGAGGGTCTTGGAAGAGTCGAGATGCGTCAGAGAGAAACTGTTGAATTTCTCTGAACCGCCTCTCCCTCCGCTCTAGATTTCTCTTAGCGTCAGATAGTATCCGTATTCTCTTAACAATGTGCTGTCTGATGGTCAGCAGCTTTGACTTGTTAAGTGTGTGATAACGGGTCCGGAGTTCGCGCGCGAACTTTCGAACCTTGCCGGTAAAATTCCTGCCAAATGTGATGTAGTCAATCACATACTGAATGCGGGACGCGTACTGTCTTGCCCAGTCTATCTTTATGGCAAGTTAATGCATTCGTCTTTTGATCTTATGATCAACCGTTGGTTTTGTTTTACGGTTCGCATCGGCCAAAGCTCTCGCTGTATTATACACACAATAATTGATAGCCCAGAGGTCAGATTCTTTGGGAAAATGTCCATGAAGCTCGTCATCCATTTCAACCAGATCTTTAGGCTTGATAGAAACCTTGGTTTTGACGTTTCTCCGGGTTATAAAGCATCGCTGTTCTTCTATTGGATGCCTGCCCGCATGGTTTCGCAGACCAGTTTTGCGAAAAGTGCGATAGCTCCGGGTTTTTCTCGCACCACAGAGAAAGGGGTTCGTTCATTCTTGTAGAGCCCCGCATGCAAGGATAAGGCTGCGTACTCTGAGAGGTCGCCCGGTATCCCGGATGCATCGTTCTAGACACCTCACCCAGGTGCCATTCAGCTTTCGGCACGGTTTTCACACCTCCACCTGGGAGTTAATTCCTTCGAGACCACTCCTGGACAATTGTATGCGACAGCCTATTTAATTTTGTAACTATATTCAGCAAAAACCCTTGGTACAGAGACCCTCTATCTGCAACCCGAGGACGCGTTCGAGAGAGGGAGAGAGATTTCGTTACATACAAGCAGACATACGTTCTGTTGGTACCTTTTGATGTATAAATAAGCTGCCTGAATGGAAAAATCGATCGGATATTATTTAGAGGTCCCCTATTAGCATTGAAGTATAATGTACATAAAAAAGTGTTCATAATTTTTATCTATAGAATGCTGAAATTTTATCAAATCTTTTTTTTTGGTTATTCAGAGATTTCTATTTAAATAAGTATAAATAAAAACATATAGCATATATTTACAATGACAATTCAATTATTTTATGAAAATTTTATTGAAAAATTTATCATTTAGAAAGGTACAACTTAGGCTTGTGTCTTGCGATGTAATGTTTCTCCTTAAAATCGGTTGATAACGGTTATCTTTACTTCAAAATTTATTTTTACCGTAAAGACATTTGAATAGCTATGATGCTTCTTAATCTCTTTTACGATTGACTGTTTTTTTTCATCTAGGTCGAGGTCGAGGTTTTTATTTGTACACACGTATGAGCTGGGAGGGCGGATATCGCTCGTTTCTCCTCGCCCACACTTTCGTATCTTACCAATGCTTAATTCCTGTTAAACAAGCTTGTTCTATGAAGTGTCGCTTGCATTCTCCTTTTAAAAAAACATTATCGTGTCTCCTCGCGACAATCTTATGGATTCATCGATCAATTGTCTTGTTCTTTGTAATCTAATGTTAATGTAGATTACAATTAAACTGCAAACGTAGCTTCTTCGGAAAGTCAGAATTCTGGACGAATGGCCCAACTTTCTCGGAACGGCTATTAGACCAGAATCTAGTCATCCAGAATTCCGGAAAAATAGCCTGCCCATAGCGAACGGCTATTCGTCCAGACATTTTTTAGGAATACTGTATTTTATCCAAAAATAGGATTATTAATTTGTAAATATATGCAAGAATCACATAATTCTTTATTTTCTTTAAGCTATTCAATTGCATAATTAAATCATAATTTTTGTAAAAGTTGTAAAAAAAAATAAGTTTTGTTCCCTCCAATTGGAATTATGCTTGGCCTGCAGCGTGCAGACATCTTGCCAGCCGACGCACAGTGGGGTGAAATCGGAAAACGAGGTTCAAAATGACATTTAGAACGCAATTATGCACCGATTTTAGAATTTTTGTTTTTGAAAAATTCAGAACTAAATTTTTCAGAAAATGGTGCGAGTAGATTTTTTATTTTTTTGTTTATTTAATTTTTATTTTAATGCAAACATCGAAAAAAATGTCGATTTTTCTAATTTCACTTTTTATCTTCTAGACAAAATTTTTCTTACACTTCTCGTCCCTTGAATTTAGTGCACAGGGGTATAAGAAATATAAAAAAATTCTTAACTTGCATAGTTAATTGTTATAAACAAATTGTATTAACAAATACTCGACATTAAGGGTTATTCGGCTTCAACGTATATTTCTGCTCTGAAATCGCTTGCTTTCATTATGAGGATGATATGTGAATATTTAAATTTAACATTAAATGTTATTTGTTTATTTTATAAACAAATTATATAAACAAATTCACATCTTGGCCGTTTTTAGGCGAAAAGAAACCGTTTTTTC
>NC_046659.1:55298495-55317979 GCF_010883055.1 Belonocnema kinseyi
AGTTCTGAATTTTTCAAAAAAAAAAATTCTAAAATCGGTGCATAATTGCGTTCTAAATGTCATTTTGAACCTCGTTTTCCGATTTCACCCCACTGTGCGACGTCACAGCATGCAAAACAAATGTGACACCGATACAAGCTGACACCCTTTGGTAACTTTGCTTCGGAGCCTTCGGAGTTACTGACAATAAAAATACGATATAATAAAATGATTTGACACGATGTGTTTAGTCAAAGAGAAATCCTGGAAGCCTAGACACAGCCTAGCTTCTTTCGTTACGCTCATTTAATCCATGTTATTTGCCCTACTTTCTATCGCTAAAAACTAAAAATTCGAGAGTGAATAGTAGGGTGACTCAAAAAGGCTTTTATTTTTTAGTGGGCAACAATCTCCCCAATTTCATTCTAAATCCGACAAAAGAAATTCCCTAATTTTTTATTTTTTTATTTTTCGATTTAATAGGTGCCGGTTTTGACTTGAAGTTTCCCATGTAAAATGCATAGGGAAAAATCATTTTTTTGAGTTTTCGGAATAATTTCAAGGATGGCCGACAGTCGATTGACGATGATGAGCGTCCTGGGCGTCCTTCAACGTCAACTGACGACCCATAGGTTGACAAAATCAACACCCTGGTGCGCGAAAATCGACGTCTGACCATTAGGGAGCTTGTCGAAGAGTGTGGGATATCAGTTAGATCTTGGTACGAGATTTTGACCGAAAAATTGAAGATGCACTGCGTCACTGCGAAATTTGTGCTACGCTCCAGCTCAGTCAGCACTCAGAACTCGTGAGTTTTTGGCCAAACATTCGATTACTGTTCTTCCCCACCCCCATACTCACCTGGCCCTGCTCCTTGTGACTTTTTCTTGTTCCCAAAACTAAAAAAAAACCCTCAAAGGAAGAAGATTTGAGACGATTTCGGAGATTAAGGCAAATGCGACGAAGGACCCAGACGTGTAACTTCCAAATAAAGTATATATTTTTTATGACCTCAATCCGCTAATTTTTTTAACAGACCTCGTACATTCGAGTCGCGGTACTGCGAACATTTAGCGCAGGTCCGCCCTCAATAGTAGAATACATGAGGGAACCCCACTCCTGTGACTATTTACTATGTTCAAATCTGTGTAAATGATACATGCGTGTATCTGTGTGTACACATGTCAACTGTTTACCTTCTGAAAGCTTGCAGTGATGATTTGAATCGTTATTATTAAAATTATTAAAATGAATAGAAAGAAAAAAAAACGTGGAAAGACATCATAAATATAAAATCTTCCACCGTAAGTATCGAATGTGTTTGATTATAAATTAAAATTAAAATTGCAGTGAATTGTACATTGGAAAATATCATCAAACGTAGAAATGAGTAATGGGTGTAAGGAGTTATAGCGCCATTCTCACTAGCAGGGGAAAAACGTACTCAATAGCGGGAGTTCGCAGTACTGAATTTCGCAGTACCGTGACTTGAGTGCATATGGGTTTAACACCCCTAATACAACCCCACGTGTATCTGAAAACTACCCTTTAAAACAGAAAATGTCAATTGTTCACAGTAAAAAAAAGTTTTCACAATGATACCGAAATCAATTTTGATATGCAATAAAAATGATATCGAATTCAAGAGCATTTTGATCGGCCGAAGAGAATGATCGACTTTTGAGATCATAATGAGCTGATTCGGGATCATGTGTAAAGCGAAATCAAGATGGCTGACGTTCCTAAAATACTTTAGCTCATATGAAAGATTTATATGGTTTATAATCGTGCAGTGTAATTGAAAAGTTTAAAAAACAATGAAATCTGATATTAGAAAATAACACCTGTCAAGTGCAGTTGTCACTTACGTGCAGTTAGATACAATTTTTAGGTTATGTCGCTATGACACCGACGCCAAGCACTGGCGGCCATTTTGTTTAGTCTGATAAATGAACCAAAAAATTGGATCAAATTGATCAGCTCTCTTGGAGGTGCCAAGCTTTCACTCGTTAATAGCCTGAAAAGCATCCCTACGTGTCAACAATATGTTAAAACACTTGCGGCAAAAATGAAGAAGGCGGTTGTTCTTGGATCGCTCCGTGTTCTCAGGGTGCACAAAGCTTTTGCCGGATGGTCGCATTGATTTCGTGACAGACTGTAACCACCTATCTCACGGTTGTGAGACGTTGTTGTGGCTGAAATTTTACCACGATTTTGCTGGGAGCGGGTGTAATTTTTCAGATAGCACCCGCTGCCGGTAAAATCCTGCGGTTGTCCTTATGACATATTTTATATATAATGTTCTGGACTATTGACAGTGTTTTTCTTACATTCAAGCATATAATACCAATTGCAGCACTTTATTCTTTCCATTTTTATGAAAAAGCATAAATCGCTCGACTTATTTGCAAGCAATAGAAATTTGAAATGTATACACATTTTTCTTTTTCTAATGTAAATAAGAACAAAAGTTGTTTTAACCAAATACTGGTATTATAAGTAATTTTATTACACAGAAAAAACTGAAGTTTCCATTGGAAGCCATTTTTGGTTCCAAAGGAGCTGCAACAAAAGTAAACGCCACACGGTAAAAAAAATTGAGCTGTGACAGGGATATTATTCCTTATTATAGCCAAACATTTAGCTGAAAACGAACGAAGGAATTTAGAAAGATCCCTGGATCAGCGAAAATGAATATCCTTGACCATTTTCCATATACCAGGGATATCGTATAGTCAAAACCCTAATAAGTATAGCTATAATAGGGATATTAAGAATAGGTCTCTGAAACAATTATCGGAAGAGCACCGGTGCATTATGGGAGCAGCGAAATAATATGGCGACGGTCTAATCGGGAGCAGTGACAGTTGAGATTTAATTTGGACAATTAAACGCTTTTTACCACTTAAAATGTGCGCGAATGTTAATATTAAATGAAGTTTATGATGCAGTAATAATAATTTACATTTGTTTCGATTGTAGGCGATAACTATATTGAAATATCAAGGTACTCGATGAAAACAACAAACTTGACCTCCACATGCATTACACGGATTTCAGGGAAATTCATTTTCGCGATACCAGACGAAAAATTGGCTACTGTAAGTTAATATATTTCCATAACAACTAAATTTTTTTTCTAATCTGAAGATAATACAATTAAACATAATCTATCGAAAATAATCAACTTTCGAACTTAGCAATTTTGTCCAAATTCCTGATTTACGAGAACAATTTACATGAAGTAACTAAATGTGTAACAAGTGGGACGATGGTCGTGGGGGCTAAAGCGTAGGCTTTGGACCCACTCCTTCGGCTTGTTGCGGGTTCGATTCCCGCCTCGCACTCTGGAAGTGTCTCGGTGGCCCATGCGGTGAACACTAGCCTAGCAAGGGAGTTGTTCATCTCCGGAGAGTCGTGGGACCGGTACCTCTAGAGAAAAAGGTTTTCTCTAAGTATTTAAGGCTGTTGCTCTTGGTGGTTCGGAACCCACCTTAAACTGTAGGTCCCCCTTCCACCACCAAGTAAGTGTGTGGAGGGTGTGTAAAGGAATAGAGAAGGTGTAAGAAAAATGTAAACCCTTAGGGGACACATTAGAAGCTTCCATTCCAACTAAATGTGTAACTCTTCTAACTAAACGTTTTACCTAATCCAAGCGTACACTTTCTTTGAGTTTAATATATTCTCGATTCATTCGTTCGCCGCAAGAATTTTTTTTCCGTGCACTTGCTGAAAAGGAACCTAAAACGATAAATGAGCTCTAAATGATGTCACACTTGGGGTTCGAAAGGATCTCAAATGTAATTGAGCCTATTCTTGAAGAACGTATTTTTCGCTTTGCCCACTTGGACATTATTTTTAATTAATAACACATTATTGACCTTACGGCACATAGGTCATTGAACTCTGATGGACATAGCTTAATGAACATAAATAACTTATAATATTTATTACCGCAATTAAAATAGATATAATGAATTGATAAATATTATTTGCAGTTTACGTATCAAACTTGTAAATATAAAGGCTTATTCATATCAGTAATTTCTGAATCCTCAAATAAGATTTTGAAGTGACAGATAAAAATGTAACTCGATTTTAATTAAAAAGACGTTGCGAATGATTAATCTTGTCTCTGTCGAGTTTCTAATTTTTATTTCTCTTATTTGCTACTATTTGACGTAAAATAAAATCAATAAAGTTACTAAAAATAAATGTAAAATTTTGTTTTTCCTGATGTCAAAATTAAAAACGTTTTTTGCAATAAAATCGCAATATTTGTTCATCTGTCACTCAAAAATTCTATTTTAGGACTAATAAATTACTTTTGAAGCATTTCTTAATAATTATTTATCATAAATATAACAATTGAATATTTATATAACTTAAAATGCGCGCGCTACAAGCAACAAATCGTGTTGCTGGCGCAACGCAAGCGCAGTTCAAAAAAATCCTAAAATTGGGAACACTGATTCATATGCAAAAAAATTTTCGTCTGAAGTGATTGGTCGATAAACTTATTCTGTATGCTCACATTTATAGATAAGTCATTATCAGTACTATTCAATTATTAAAAAGGGAATCTTGCATTACCCTTTTAAATTTCTTTCTTTATTTCAAGAAAATACCCTAAGTATAATTTCAACTTTATAAAGTAAGTATAACGAACAGTTCCCTTTACCGACATATTCTGTAAATAGCAAACTTACCAACCCGACTTTGCAAGCAGTTGGCTTGTGAATGGGCCTTGAAGCGGTCGATGCTGTTATTTTCAAGTGCGCTCTAAATTACCCCATTTGTGTCTCTACAGGTAGGAGCTCTATTGGAGGTCAAGTTCCAAATGACACCTACTTTCATTTGAACCGCAACATGAGTGAACCCGTAGTTTTTTCTGTGGAGCGTCTACTTTAATATGAAAGAATAGAAATAAATTAGTGGATGGCGCCATTGTTTTGTTTTTATATTTGAACTTCGTTCAATTAGAAGAATAAGGCTATTTATAAGAATAAGATTTTTTTGCAGAAAAATAATGATTATGTTTTCATTAGTCGAAATTTTCGATACTGGGATTCGCATAGTTCGTAGATTTCGATCACAATATTCAAGATATTAATGGGACATAATGGATATAGTGCGATAGTGCTATGCTAATCACAGGGAGAGGGGAATTAGATGTCGCGTGCATTTTCATGCAGAATGAATGTAACGAAGGTAATTCCATTGAAAGGAAATGATTAGGTATCACACCTCGGTTGTCATTTCACATTTTCTAGCTGCTTCTCCACTATTCTTTCTATCTTCTGAAGGGGTACACAGTAATACGTCCGATGGGGTAGCTGGAGAAAATGAAGAGTCCATTGAGACGAAGTGAGACTTGGGGTGAGCTTTATCTTAATGGTTATAAGATGAAAAAAATATAACAGGGAGTGCAACTTCATGTCAAACATTCGCTAGTAAGGCTATCTGTAAAAATAACTAAGAAACATTTCAGTTTCCATTAAAAATCAAACTGGATTTAAAGGAAAAGTTAACAAAAAAATTTTTAGTGAACCACTCTAGCAAGCTGCAAGAAAATTAGCAGAGGATATAAAACGAAGTCGACATAAAGACTGTAGACGGAAGAAGCAGTCAGTGAATGAAACGTTTCAACTTTACTCTAAAGAAATGTAAAGGAAATGCTTCTGCTTGTAAATTGTGTACAGCAAGAAGGAAAATCATTTTACACTCTTCCTGAGTGCCTGGCAAAAGTACCGTTAAATATAGTAATGTCACTTGCTTTTTAATTCCATAATAAAATAATTTCTTTTCTGTACTTTCATTACATTTTTATTCCTTGATAATAACACCGGCACATAAAAAAAGTGGTCTGTCCGACAGACTACACTAGCATATCTATATGTTTTTTTGGGTCGCTGAATTCGAATCCGGTGTCCAAATAACCAAGTTGGCTCGTATTTTTCTGATAAACGAAAAAATAGACGTAAAATCGACAAAAACAGTGATTTTTCAGGTATATTTTTGCAAAAAAAAATTTTATTTTCTCGCCCAGTGGACTTAAGCAACATATTTATATATCTTTTGGGTCGCTGAATTCGAATCTAAGGCTCAAATAACCAATTTGGCTCATACTCTTTCGAAAATCGCAATAATAGACGTAAAATGGGCGAATACAGCGATTTTTGTTGTATACTTTTGCAACAGAAAAATTTTTCATGTCCGGTGGTCTAAATCAGCATATCCTTATGTTTTTAGGGTCGCTTAATCCGATTCAGGGGTCAAAATAACTCAGTTGGCTAATATTTGATCGCGAGATGCAGAAATGGAGGTAAAATCGACGAAAACAGCGGTTTTTCGTGCATATTTTTGCAAAAAAAGTATATTTTCATCCCCGGTGGACTTATCCAGCATATCCTTATGTTTTTGTGGTCATTAATTCTGAATCCGGGGTTCAAATAACCCAGTCGGCTCATATTTTATCGAGAAACGCAAAATTAGATTAAAGATCGACGAAAACCTTTAAACCTTTAAATTCCTCGACTGGGATTGTCGTTCACTGTAGATTCCCTTTGCGTCTTACGTTTCGGTGTTTTTAATTTGCGTTAGTCTCCTTGCATGGCAATAGTACGATTTTTTGTGAATAAGTTTTGTTTACTTTTACCGTTACCCAGGAACAACGACGTGGGCGTAGTAAATTCTGTTCCCTTTGGGGTGCTTTATTATCGTGAGTCCCCTTGCCTCTCAAACTTATAGGGTTCTTTTAGTTTTTATTTTTCTTCATATCGCTTGTATCGAACCCTTTTGCCCTCAAAATACCTACTTAGTGGGATAGATATTCTGGCTAAGTCCACCGGTCATAAAAATATTTTTTTTTTTTGCAAAAATATACATGATAAATCGCTGTTTGCGTTGACTTTGCATCTATTTTTGCGTTTTTCAATCAAATATGAGCCAACTGGGTTATTTGAACCCCGGATTCAGAATCAGTGAACCAGAAAACATAAGGATATGCTGGATAAGTCCACCGGGGATGAAGATATATTTTTTTTGCAAAAATATGCACGAAAAACCGCGGTTTTCGTCGATTTTATCTCTATTTTTGCATTTTTCGATCAAATATGAGCCAACTGGGTTATTTTGACCCCGGATTCGGATTCAGCAACCCCAAAAACATAAGGATACGCTGATTTAGACCACCGAGCATGACAAATTTTTTGAATGCAAAAGTATACAAGAAAAATCGTTGTATTCGCCGATTTTACGTCTATTTTTGCGATTTTTGAAAAAGTATAAGACAAATTGGTTATTTGCGGCTGAGATTCGAATTCAGCGACCCAAAAGACATGTAAATATGTTGGTTAAGTCCACCGGGTGAGAAAATATATTGTTTGTTTGCAAAAATATACCTGAAAAATCGCTGTTTTTGTCGATTTTACGTCTATTCTTTCGTTGTTCAGAAAAATACAAGCCAACTCTCCTTTTTGAATATTGTATTCGAATTCAGCGACACCAAAAACATATAGATATGCTAGTGTAGTCTGTCGGACAGACCACTTTTTGTTTGTGTGCCGGTGTAATGAGTCTTTAAATGAAAATTGAAAAACTTGAAAGCATATTCAAACTTAAATTAAATTCATTGGAAAATAACAAAGCTATAATCAAATTATTGATTGTATTAAAAAAGGCTAAGCTTAAACGTACAGACTTGACAAGGGTAAGGGGGAGTTAGAAAAGTGTAGGGGGCGTGGCTTCTGTCCGAACGTATAGACACTGCCATTGAAGAAAACATTGTAATAGTAAACCACAAAAGAAAATCTTTCTAAATAGAACGAATTGAATTTCCATTTATTTTCAATAAAAAGTCGAGCATGTGAATCAGTGGACTATGAGTATTTCACTAACCGTCCATCAATAATCACAAAAATTGAATGGATATTTAATTTGAGAGAGTAATTAAAATACTGAATTTAATTGAGAATCAATAAAATACCAATTAAAACTGTTTAACATCCAAATCTGTCTCTTAATTTAAAAAAGTCTTTCACAATCATATTGAGTTGCAATAATAATATTGATTATCGTGACACACTCATTAAATTTCAACTCTAATGTATTAATCAAAATATAATCTCGAATTAAAATATTTAAGTAAACTTAATTACTTATTGATGAAATAATTGTAATAGCTGTACAAGAATTTAATTCATTTTTCTTGTGTTTGATTGTCACTATCTTATATATCTTCTGCATTTAATTCGAAATTGGAGGAGACAAAATGGATAATTAGAAAAAAAAAGATGATACTGATGGAGTTGTTTTGAAGAGAAGCAAAAAGATAGTTTTTCACTTATTTTGAAAATATTGAGGCAGAATAAAGAATAAAATTACGGTTATTCTGTATAAAAAATCAGGTTAGGGTTGATCTGTATATTGAATCTAATATAATTTTTGACAGTTCCATTTTTTGCCATAAAATAAACAAAGAGACCTTTCTGCCGCACGTAAAAAAATATCAACCAATTTTATACAATAGCAGTAAACATTGCCGGGAATTTCTTAAAATTTTAATTCTTTTTCTAGAGCAGCCTGTATTTGTTTATTTTACCACCAAATTTCCAAATGTCAAAATCGATAAAAATGAACTTGATTATATCGACAGAGTAACTCTAATCTCATTTTTATTCGGAATAACCGTAACTAGATTCTTTATACGGACTTAACTAAACTTGATTCCATATTGCATGGAACAGTAAATTTGTGATTATTTAAGAATTTATTTGTTTAAATATCGAAATAAAAAAATATATCGTTTTTCACATAAAAAATACCCATATGGTCGGTATGGAATTACGTTTTGGGTCATATAGCTGGATAAATTCCCGGAATTTTAAGCCCAAGACGAACCCTCTATGTTGAAAATAAATCACCGAAGCATTTTTGAAGTGATAACTTCAAAAAACTGTTTTTTTTTTGTACAAAAAATCATCTGAAGTTGGCAAATGCCATAAGCGCACGTACAGTATAAAAAATGATTCTGTCGTCCAAACTAAAAAGATACATAAGTGATATTTTTATGAAAAATGAGTTTTTGGTATCGTTGGATTCATAAGAGAAAGCTGCATCTGTGTTAATAAAATCTATCAATTATTAATATTTATTGCAAAAAACGATTGTTTATAAATGAGAAAAGTCGAAAAAGTTAAAAATACAACAGAAAAAGATACGCAAGTTGTACAAGGAAGGCAATACGTCATCAGCATATACATGCAAAAGAACCTAAAGAACTTTGTGTCTTTTTTGCGTTGTAAAAGTGACCGAGTGCGACGCGAATAGACGAACGAAAAGAATCGCTTGTCCTTACGTATCTTTTAGCATTGTAAATTAGCTCGGACTCTGATCGGAAATCCACAGGAAATAAGTCCCGGCTAAATTTGGCTATACACTAGCGGCGATCCTTCGGGTAAGTTCGGAAGAGCGACTAAATACACAGTGTCCCTTACGTGTGTTTTGATCTTGTATTTTGAGGCTGCACTCGAGCTCTTCAACAAAGGCATCATCCGCAAGTGACTTTGTGTTCTTTTTGCCTTGTATTTTTGACATTTTGCGACTATTTAAATATCGCAAGTCCATTTTCCAATAGAAAATGTTTAAAAAATTAATTTTTAATTGCAAAATATGAAAAAACACATTATTTTTACCCAAATAACGTATCTTAATTATCCAAAATTTTATTCGAAATTAAAGTTCTTTGGGCAAGAAGTTTTTCACGATTTTCTCAGTTCGAGTCAGATCAGACTTATGCATCTTTTTAATTTGCACGGCAGAATTAATAGGCAGAAGAAAATGCGTTTCATTCTTTTATTTTTTTTATAACAAAGATTTGTTTACTTCAGTTGATTATATATTGTTTAGACAAAAATGTTATGCCTGAACTCAAAGAAATCATCTCTTTGCTCATATTTTTTCAATACAAAACAATATTTCTATGCATAAAATGTGAAAATCAATATTCATCGAATTAAAAATATACATTTATTCGATGCTAAAAGTTGATACAATTGTTCCAAATAAATAATCACATTTAGAAGAAAGGAAATACTTTTTTAAGTAATCCATTTGAATTTTATAGAAATATTATTTTTCAAATTTAATATTTTGGCATATTTCTGTCAACTGTACGTTTATTTAAGTGCAAACAAACAACATTAAAAAAATTAAATGTGCATGAAATCCGTTGGAAGAAATTTTTACTTTGTTAATAAAAATGTAATCGATCATTCTAAACAGATACTTATTTCTATAGTGATTTGCAGCATTAAGTAGCGCGTGACAGATGCCGTTAGGTGCACAGAGCTTAGTATCTCATAATAGATATTATATACTACTATGCTTTCTCTGTCCTCAGCATCAGCACAGATTGTGCTGAAGATATTTTGGTAATTTCTGTTCACCCCGACAAAACAAAAATTATTATTACTATTAAAATTTATTAAAAATAACATTATATTAATTTATAATTATTATAATAACTATTATTAGGTTAAACTGTTCAAATTTTTAACATAATAGTGGTATTTTAGTAGATCAATGTAACATTTCTTTCATTTTATAGTACGATTATTTTGATAAATTACATTGTTTTTACATCCTCATTCGGCCAAATTTCATCTTCAATTTCGTTCAAATTTTTTGTCACTGGTTTTTAACGGATTTTAAAGTTTCGGCACTCACAGAGTTCGAAAATCATAAAATTTTGTTGGTGTCTGCCTGTCTGTATGTATGTTAACTGGAATGTTGTAGCCAATCTAACTTTTTAAAGATTTGTCCATCTGAGTCAATTTCGACGAAAACTAGAAAAGTTATGTACTTTTGAAAATTTTGAAAATATCTAAATATTTCGATTAGAGAAAAATTCAAAAAGTTAGAGCTATTTCAAAATTTAAAGAATACAATTATATGAGTTTTAACATTTTTGTTAAATTTTCTGGTACACGGCAAAACGAATTGCAAATTATCCTAATGGTATTTTTAAATGCAAGAGATATTAAAAAAGTTACATGCTTTCCAATAGTTTAAAAATTTTTCAAAAAAGCAACAAACAAATTTATCGAGCGCGAAGAGCGAGATTCTTTATGAGAATGTAATCGTCAAAGCCGTGCTTTGAGAAATTTCTTTGAAAATAAATTTTAAAAAATGTCAGTCAAAATTTATGGCCATAATTCCTCAGAAGTTAAAGTCACAGTTTTCAATTTAAGTTATAATATTTATGATATTTGAAAAAATGCAGTTAAAGTTTACGCATGAAACGTACGAAAACGAGCGCGAAGCAAGAGAGTGTACCCGCGCGCCCTAGGCAGGCTCAAACTTGGCACGAAGCGCCGTGCGCTATGAGAATATGCCCACGCAGCAGGCATATTTTTTGTTAATAATTTCACCTTATCTTTAATTCAATGACCTGGTTCTTTAAATAAATTAGTATTTTGTCAACTTTGTTATATGGTTATATGAATAATATACATATCACATCTTTGGAACACATAAATATTTACTCATATCAAAAACCCATTTCTTTGTTTCTAAGATATATTTGATAAACTTTGGGGTACGGTTTTTTCAATCAAAGAATCACATCTTTCAATTAAGAAAAACTTTTACTTATTCAGACGATGAACTTTAATTTGTTTAAATGAAATATTTCCTCACTTAAAATCACATCTGAAATTAGGTCAACTCTTAGCTGGCTCTAGATTCTGGTTAAAACCACCCAACTTGAGTAACTTGAACTTCGAATTTAGAAATTTCCTAATATACCCCACATATCCGAAATCACCCCGTTTGAGGGTATTCGGTATGAACATTTATTTCACTTCAATTTTTTTCTCGATGTGCTATTATTCAGTATAGGTCTTGTATGACTCTTCACGAAAACCCGAAAATAATAATTTTGACTCCGACTGACACTGAGGAAATTAAGTGGGAAAAATTCCAAAAAATTTGCTTAAAGCCGGCAACACATTTATCAACATTCTAACCGCTGCGCTACGAAACATGATAATTTTTTTTAGTATTCGGCTTCAAACTAGTCACCTCCTTCCACACTCCCTTTCCTCTTCCGATATCCCTCAACACACTGATCGTTTTACTCTAACAAAATACACCAAACTCGCGCTTTCAGTCAAGTGTCGGGGGTTGCCTTCAAATGGCCTTGGACTGATTTCAGGGGGATAGAAACGTAAACATTGAGGGCCGCCTGACTCGTTTCCAATTGGAATATATATATAATGTCGCAACCGCTCTCGCCCTACTCTGCTGAGAAACTGCGGAGCCAGCAGTTCTAGGCAGGCCGAGAACGAGGTGACTGAAAGCAAGAGTTTGGTGTAATGTTAAATTTTCCCCAAATGCCTGTATGCTCCAGCTTTACGCAAATTTTACGGAATCTTTCCCAAATAAATTTATCTGTATATACAGAAAAAATATAGTTCAAATAGTAAAAGGCCGAAAAATAAAATATTGTTGAAAAAAGTAATTTTTGTGTTTCATACAGACAACTGTATCCCCGATTTATGATTTATCGATTTTCATATCTTCAAACTACCTGTGACTTTGTGAGTCTCACATGACACATAAAATTTAAACGTCATGTGGAACTGATTCGTTAGTAAGAAAAATAGAGAAATTATATAAATTAACATTCAAGTTTTTAAAAAGTGTAAAAACTTAAAAACTAATTTAGTATAGTTAATTCCACTTATTTTTATTTAACTTAGATTTTTTTAATCGTCATCATTTTAACTTCAAACTGTTCAATTATTCCTATTTAATTAGCGCTATATTCAGACCTCCAACATTTTAATTTTAGCTATATAATATATTTGTTTGATGATATTAGAAATGTTATTCACTAACAATAATAGTCAGAATCATTTCTGTCGCAAATTCAATATATTTCAAAGACTTTGCCAATATTATTAGTTCATTTTCAACGACATTTGTGTTTATACCAAGGATAAATATCGTTCTTTAAGCTGTACATCTTTTCAGTGTCTATAAGAATCTTTTGAGAATTTAAAAATCTTGAACTTTTATAGGCACACGAAGTTTTATAATTTAAAACGGTATCGTAATTCAAAATAAAAATATATTTATCAGTAAAAGAATATTAATTATTAAAATGTACGTTTTGCATAATATTTACCAATCAGCATTCAGAACTTCTTTTAAAAATGAAGGTGTGTTTACAAACAATTAATAAAATCACTATATTTTTCTAATATCTGTAATTTATAACGTTTTTTCTATGAATCATAATAGATGGCGTGCCCATTTAATTATGGTGTAATCGATTCACACATTATACCTCTCTAAGAGACCAAAGTAGAACTCTGTCGCGATTGGACTTGAAAGTTAGGCAACGGTGGTAGAACTTTGGATTGTTGTAGAAAGGATGGGGTCGAGCTAAAGTGGGGTATTTAATTTGGCCAATCAATTTTCACGTCCCGTATAAAGTAACCGTCTAGTGAAATTGATGTTCTCGTGCTATATTGTGCAATATATAAAACGGTGCAGAAGTATGCATATGCATGTGCATGCAAAACCTTCCCCAGATGTGTGTGTAAATTTGCAGGAAGATGAAAAATTTGTCAAAAACACTAGTGCTTTTGTGCGAATTACGAAAAGTGTTTCGTCTTTCAAACTGAAAAAAGGTTGCGCCAAGGTATGTGTAGAGGTCTAAAGGAATAAGGTCATTTAATTTAAATGAAAGGTTGTAGCTCCAGCAGATGCAATTCTACAAACAGCTTGCCTTTCTTATTTCGTGAACATTCGTATATCAAATTTGTTTCAGTGACTTAACGCTCATCGCTTCTCACATTTCTCAAAGAACTACGCGCTTTTAAAAGAAAAATGCTAATTATTCTGAGTGCCAATAATTAAACTGCAGGACCGAGGCTTTTGCGATATACTGGCGAGTCGTGCGTGAAATACGAGAATGTATTATTTTAATCAAGGGATTATTGCAGGTCGCGTTCCAGCTCCTCAGTGACGTAATTCTCAGCTGTGGGTAGAAGAGCTAAATATCACTAGGTCTCCGCACCAACCACGTCCGGTTGGAACACTTCCGCAATTTTAGATAAAAACACAATTCAGATTCAGGAAGGTAACTACATAACCTTGCGGTATTTAAAAAATATAAAGAATGTATTAAAATTAACAAGCAACAAAAATGACCTCGATATGAGTTCACAATGAAATTAATTTCAGTTTAAAATAAACTCGTGCGAATAGACTTGAACCGAAATTTATTTGTTTTCTAGAATTCTTTTTTATTATAAAATTCTATTTATTTATTATATTATAGTTATTCATCCATATTCCAAATATTCAAAAGCCTACAAAATATGAGAAATTTCACAAGATTCTACATTCAAAACGTTCTTTAGTACATTGTAAAAAATTCTAGAACTTTATAAGCAATCAAGAATGTTCTAGAATTTTCAGAAAATCTGAGGAGTGGAGATTGTTCGACAAAATTTTTAATATTTTAGAATGAATAAGAACAGTTCATAAGATTCCAGATTTTTCAACAAAATTGATAAATATTTTATTTAAGATTATTAAAAAAATATTATTATAGAACATTTATATTGCAGGTCATTCTAGGGCATTTTAGAACATTCTAGGAAATTCAGAAAATTTCGGAATACCCTAGAAATGTTAAGAAACTTTCAGAATTGAAGCAGAGAATTATAGAACTAGAAAAGTAATTTCAAAAATCCCAGAAATGTTTAGAATATTTAGTCAAGAAATTGTAAATTAGTCTATATAATTTCAGGATATACTTTTATATTCTCCAAAAACAGTGTGGAATAATCTACTCCAGAACATTTTGAACATTCCAAGTCTTTCTAGAAAAGTTTAGAAGATTCCAGAATTCGCAGAAATATAAAATATGCAAGTAAATATCTAGAATATCCTAAAGAACTCAAAGTCATTAAAAAATTGACCAGAAAATTGTCAATTTTTTACAAGAACTATAAAAAATCATTGAAGGAAGTTATCATTTTCCTTCACCAACTTATTCCATGCGAAAAATAATTGAAGAAAATTGATAGATTTTGAAGTCCCCTCTGTTGATGAAAGATGAAGAAAAATTTTAATGACACTCGATGGTTCTTTCTTTGTGCTCTAGGCCAAGATTCCTGTTTCGAAAATTTACTTAAAAAAATTCGAAAACTTTCAATGCTTCGTGTCGGTGCTAAATTGAAAAGCTTAAAAATGTAGCACAAAACACATCTAATATTTGCAACAAAAATGAGACAGCGGAGAATGCAACAATCTCGCTGTTTTTCTGTGATATTATTGATTTTCTTTCTTATCCTAAGATAACGAATACTTTATTTTTAAGGCCTTTTAGTCAATAAAATATTTTGATGAGTACTTCAACATGACGTTTATTCAAAATGAAAATGGCACATAACCCTAATTTTCTATGCATTTAAAAAAATGTCTTATGAATTAAGTATGAGATATTAGAAATTTCTTTAGCGACTTTTTCATGTGATTTCGCCATGAAAGACGTTGCGCTTTTGGATAAAATGTGGCGATTATACTGTGATAGTGTTGAATGCAAAAATAATAAATGCGTTACCGAAATTCGCAAGCCGGAATAGGAAGTTCGTTCCCAAACCATACTAAGGAACCCCTACTACGCCAGCCAAAAACGTTCGGAACCCGTACTCTATCGGTATGGCAAAGTTTTGATTTGACATTGTGTACCTGCTCATGCGTGATTTGCCCTCACAGAAACATTCAAAAGTATGTAAAAATATGAATTTTAAGGCGTTAATCACAATGTTATTATATCAAAACATACTTCGAAATAATTTACCTGTTTTCTGTACTTAATTCTTAAAAAGTTGCCTTTGAAAGAAAATAAAAATCATTTGTAAGTTATAATGTACATTTATTTATGTATACAGTTATGCAAACATTTGTTTGAGAAAGCAGTATATTAACTCTTATTCAAAAAACTTACTGAAATAAAAGTATGACATTTCCTTTCACCCGTCATAAGAATTAAAAGTAAGGGACTGAAGTTGGCTGAGTGTTCTTACTCAAGCCAACTCAACCAACTCAGCCAACTTCATTCCCTTACTTTTGTTAAACAAATCTTTAGTTTTCTATCGAACCTGATGTAGACTTCAAAAATTGTGAACAAACACTATTTGGTATAAACTAACCAAACTGCGGACTGTGTATTCAGTACGTGTAGGTGAGTGATTTTTGGGTTTAAAATTAGTGAAATAAAGTGCGAATATTTAAAATTGAATAACGCGAGGATTTTTAAATTTATGAAGGACATTTTTTCTGTGAAAATAGACGCAACCGTCTGACATATAACCTTTGTCAAACAAATATTCACGTCAGATAAACTTGATCTTTTTTTCAGATAAATTTTATCTTTTGTTAGATAAAAGTGATGCAACGTTTTTATCTTTTTGAAAGATAAAATTTATTCCTGGGGTTTACTGTGAGTATTTTGAAAAAATGAATGAGGAAGACTTTAGAATTTAGAGAGAAATTTTTTTCAAATTAAAAATTAATTATAGAATACACAGTAATACAAGAATATGAATTTCAGTACAAAAATGCGGTTGACTTTCAGATGTAACCAAAAGGATCACTCGCCAATTGAAAGTCAACTGATGATGATAACATGACTTTAAGTAACGCGCTTGGTTTAAAGTCAACTGCTTTATTCGCGTAAAATGTACTTTATAGGTTAATTTAAGACAGAAATATTGTTGACTTTCCGTCAACGCGTGCGTGTGAAATGATACTTATAGGTTAATTTAAGTCAGCTGATTGTTGATATTCATAAAATGTATGCGCCATCGTTCAGTTATTAGGTACGTGAAATTAATATAAAATTAAAAATTGAAAAATTTTAGGAAATAAATCTATTTTTTTAATGTGAGTATTGAATAAATTGTTAATTTACCCCTAATAAATCAAGTTGTTTTATTCTCCAAGTCGGGGAGATTAGTAGAAGGCAAAAAGAACCTAATGGCACTAAACAAGGCACTTATATCCATTTCAAGCTACCAGGTAAAAAACATGAATGTTCAATCCTTTTTTATATCTTTTTTATCGCATATTTAGGATTATTCTATTCATGATCAAAATCCGTTATAGATCTAAGTACATATATCAAAATAGAAAACGTTGACGAAACGACTACCACGAGCTCAGTGTTGATCGATACTATCCAGCGCTATCGACGCCATATTGGCTACTCTCAGCTGCTCTCTTGGCTCCTCTTCTAAAATCGCCGAAATCCGTTTAAGTGTTTGCGCATCGTCGCACCGCATTTCGCGCACGCCTTTTAGCCAGCACGAATTGAATTTCAGAGCGCGCGAATGAAAATCATCCTAAACTCAACATACCTGTCAGTTAATTATCATATTACTCATATATCAGATATGAGACACTGCACTTAAGTTCCATTTCTGGTTGAAATTAAGTGACTTACTTAATTTAATGCAAAATGAAATTCATCTACATTTAAAATTCATCATCTTGTATTACTGTGTATCCGAAAACTTGTATTTCCTTTATAGTAAACAAAAAGTCGCGGCCTGATGATATCCATGCAATATCAAGGAAAAGTTTCTTCTGAAGAGCATGCTTATTGGGATTAGAAGGTTCGCTAAAGGTGGCTTATATTTTGGAAGATTCATGGACAGGTGGATCCGTAAGCCCCATAATCTTCAGAGTCGAAGTTAGTCGGCTTTTACGATCTGGGTATATTTGCTCGTGGCAGCTGAGTGGGTTAGGGCTTCGTTCGCATTGCTATCTCTCGGCAAATGGCAAACGGCAAGCTGAAAAAGTCTGGATGTGAGGGACTTTATGCACTTATAGTGATACATGCAGTAAATATATCGTCATGTCAGTCTGGATCCACGTTCCATATACAACTGGTCCAAGTAATTTCGAACTATTGGATAACCCGAAGGAATATGGCAGCCATAAAATGAGTACGAGTGGTTTGAAGATCAAATCATATCAACGGAAATTCGAAATCCACAATTTGTCTCTACATTAATCACAAACTGACTGAAAGATCCCAAATCAGGAGAGATAATCTTGAATATAGCATGGTGTAATAATATATATATATTAGAATCTTTAATTGAACGATAAATGAAGCGATTTAACAAGGCAAAAGATAAAAATTATTGTTTCTTTTATTACTGCGATGTCTCAAATATGGGTCTGTCACGATATCGGCATGATCATATATGTAACTCACCGTTTAGGTGCTTTTAAACATCTGTATGGCCAGAAAAGAGAAACTTTGGAAAGAGGAAGGGATTTGACCAACATAATATTCGTGACCAGTCAAATAGGTGCCTAGTCGCATGAGAAAAAGGAGTCAAAGGAGTGCCGTCTCAAGTAACAGCTGATGTGAATGAAACTCTTCTTTTTTATTCACATAATAACTTGTGTCTGCATAAAAAAATATCTAAATGAATTTTGATTTATTAAAAAAAAACATTCATTTTTAATTATTTACATGTACGGATGTTTAAAAGTGCCTACACGGTGAGTTAAATATGCTCATCTAATAGTTTGTTGCAAAAAAAATCAGTGTCCAGCCAAAACAGAGGTGACGCCCCTATTCTGCAGTTACACCCCAATTGATACGGTTGATTTTTGATAAAAGCATACTACCGTCCAAAAAAAGAAAGCGTTAACTACCTTAGGGATTTGTGACCTGACTTAAAATTGCTTTCCATTTAAATTATTAGGAAAAAATCTGAATATAGGGCAAAATCTAAAATATAGTTACCCCTATCTTATTTTTCACGGCAACATAATGCTAACTTTTAAATACTAGTAAATGGGATAAAAACGACTGGTTTTTAATTTAATATTTGATATAATTTTCAAAGTGGCCAGTGAAATTTAAGAAAAATATTCTCGGTAATTTTTCGGGTATCGAAACAATTTCGTTTATTGAAATTTTGAAATGCAATCTTTAGAAGCTAAACAATCTTTCAGTTATTCAAAATTACACCAGACTCTCGGTTTAGCCGCTCACCATTTAGCAATTACTAGAACTGCTGGTCCACACAGTTTTCAGCTCAAGGAGCGAGAGAAGATTGCGAATCTGGTCTCGGAACAGCGCAGTGCGCGAGTACTCAGTCGAGTATATTGCTCAATATTATGCTTTCAAATTGGAAACGGTTCAGGCTGCCCTGAATGTTGATGTCTCGAATCCCCTGATTTTGCAACAAGGCTACTTGCAAGAAAACCCGGACACTGTGGTGAAACCGAGATTCGGGTGTAAATTGCAAATTAAGGTGTTTATAGTTGAGTTTCTACATTCAAGTGACATGAAATTAAAACTTAAATCATTGAACTTTCGGAATATTAAGTTCAAATGTTTCATAAAACGTCGATTAAAAAATACATAACGTCTTTGGGGGAAGGAGAGCTGGAACATT
>NC_046659.1:55318079-55320980 GCF_010883055.1 Belonocnema kinseyi
TTCCGATGACATTTTAGTGAAATTTTAATTCTAAAATTAATCTAAATTAGTTTCAAAAACTTTGTCTAACGTACAGGTATTCATTTGGACAACCCTATTCTTGCACCGATACAAGACCTTTTTTTATAAATCTGAAAGTCTTAAAAGCATGGCACTTCTGGAATTAAAAAATACCTTTTTTATTAAATCATAAATGGTAAAAATGATTTTTGAGAAATCACCTGTCACGAACCTCTTTAAAATTTAATAAGCTTATACTTTAAAAAAATTTTTAATTAGATAAAAATTGTAAATCAAAAATTGATGATACTATTCATGATTTTTTTACGGGACACGATTTTTTTTAATGTTCCTTCAAAACAAAGTTTCAAATCAATCTGTTTTTATGCGTAAAAAACAAAGTCCAGTGCCAATCAATATGTAATTCCAGTATGCTATGTTTTTATAAATACTTAGTAAGCCTTTGTTGAATTATATAAGTGTTCGCCAATTTATCAGGCTTTGTTCAATTGCATCATTATATTCAAAGGCAAGATATCTCGTGCCGGGTATTATATACAATGCCTAGGGATTATATACAATGTTTAGATTATATACTTTGCTTGCACGGGAAAAATGATATAGCTGAAAGAAATATATTTTGGTCCTCAGCACTAGAAAGTATAGTTCTTGCACCATCACTAAAAAATAGTCTTTACAACTATACCAGTATTGGCGTGGCAGCTACACTGGGAAATCTGTTTGGATGGAACAACAAAAATTTTTTTGAGAATTTTTGTTGGAATGAAATAAAATTGTTGAGATGTTTTGGGCATGTTGAGAGAGTGAAATGGACGACTAACAAAATAAGTATATCAATGTAAGGTAAATGGCAGCGTACCCAAAGGCAGACCGATGAAGCAATGGTTAAAATGTGTGAGTGGGACCCTAATTCGAAGAGGTATAAGAGGCTTTAGAAACGCAACAGCTTGCGTGGGGAAATGCATGGACGTGAAGAAAGCTAAAAAAGTATGCCAGGACAGAAAAGTGTGGCGACAAATATTGTATGAGAAATGCATGATGGTGAGTGTTAGAGGAGTAAGTGACGCCTGCAACATATTCTAAGAGCAAAACGTAAATTGGTATGATTAAAAATAAAATAAACTATTTAGAACTATTTTTAATCAAACATTGGGTGTAATGTCTGTTCTACGTAATCAATTGAATTATCACTTTGAATATCCTTATTCTCGGAACAGTGCAGCATTCCAGAATTCCTCGCAGAGTATCCATTTAATTGAACATAATATCCCCTCGAGTATATATATTTTTGTACGGTTCAGATATCGATTCTGAATATACTCGGTTGAAGGAAATTATATGTTTTTCGTACTTTCTTTTCTCTGGAATGAACATGAAAAAGCTTTTTCAGTTTTCATCACTATATATTAATTAACTTAATATATCTGATTGGATGTTTCTTGCAATATATATTTGTGCATATGAGTGTTTTCGAAAAAAAATTAGATCCTTTTTTCTACATTATAAATATTGTGTAAAAAGATATTTTGTGTCCAATAAAATTGTTCACAAAATGCCTAGAAAACCAGAAGGTAACTGGGAATATTTTAAGGCTAGTAAAAACAAGGACATTGCAAAAAACTCATTATTTGAAAGAAGTTTTTCATCAGTTTTAGTAAAGAAACATATATAATCACATTAAAAAAACTTACTGCTACATAAAAAATTTCTCTATATTCCAATATGAAGTTGTTAATCATTTAGTTTTGCAATGACTAATCCTAAAAATGTTCAGATTAAAATACATGAAATTTAATACTACTTAAATTTGAAAACCTTAATTATGGGGATTTTAAATTAAAAGTCTATTACTTTAGAATAATTAATTTCAATAAAAAATTAAGGTTTTGCAATTTTGAAACCTAACATTTACTTTTTATACATGTTTTGTAACATTTTTAAATTTCAAAGAAATTAGACTAAATAAATGAATGAAGGATACTCAAACATTAATTTCTTAAAACAATTCAATGATTATTATAGGACTTAATGAAAGATTAAAAAATTGAAGATATTTTTATAAAAATTAAACAGTGTATTAGTACTATAAATGGTGATTTTATCTCTTAAGTAATGTTTTTTGTATAAAAATAAATAATAGTATGTGTTAAATATGATTTCTTAACGATTTATGTACTTTTTCCTTATAATACCCAGGGGAAGCTGAAGGGTGTTAAGTACATAGCCATTTCCATTAGATTATTTCATGCACATTTAGCGCTATCTATTTTTATACAATGTTTATCAAATATTAAACTAAACCATCCCCTTAAACAAACGAAAAAATTATTTTCTCAATCAATTCTAAATTGGTCCTCTAGAAAGGGTTTTTATCCCTCCTTGAAAATTAGGCTGATTTCCCATTTTTCTTTCTTTTGAACGTAAAAAACACAAAGTTTTAATCACAGGCTGTTCATTTTATCTTGGCGAAAAATCACGAAGCTACAATTGAAAAAATTTTTTAAACTATTTGTAATGTTTTTATATGATTATATATTTTTCACTATTAGAACTGAGTACAGGTTAAACGAACAACGAGATATTAAAAAATGTAATTAAATTTTCGTTAAAGTTGAAAAAAACATGGAAAGAAGGAGAAACTTCCAAATATTTTCAATTGCGACTTTCTGATTTTTTATTTTTAGGTCTTAATTGTCAATTGCACGATCCAAACATTTAAAAATTGCACTGTTATATTTCACAGTTATATTTAAGGCTTCCGAATTGATATTGCACAATTATTCTAAGCACTTGAAACAAATGATAATTCGATTTTTTGTACAATTGCAACGCTTGCAATTAAGCGTTGCCATTGTACAAAAAATCGAATTATCATTTGTT
>NC_046659.1:55321080-55324572 GCF_010883055.1 Belonocnema kinseyi
TTGATTATTAGAGTTAGATCTGATATCACTTAAAATACCCGAGCAATTTGTGAAATGAGAAATTACATATTAAATTATGAAGTTGAACACGAATTTCCCGTAAAAATAGAGTCATTTTTTCACATGTTATTCAGAATCATTAATATAATGTGCAATAAATTGAACTTCAATATTTTTCTTCACAATTAGCTATAAAATACGAAATAAAACTGATTTTTTAAATATCACCCCATAAGTCCGGTTTGAAGGTTCACAATAAAACCTTATAAGTAAACCATTTAGTTTAGCGAGTTTTTGTCGCTAATTATGATTATTTTGCAGTATTTTAAATAAAAATGTTTTATAATTCTTCTTTCTATTGATAATTAGATGTTTGGATAAATTACTTATTTAAATTAGGAATTTTTCAACTTATTATCAAATTTTCAGTTAGAGCGACATAATAGTGAATTATATTTAGAATAAAGAATTTTTTGATTAATTTATTATCATGTATCACAAAATTCTCTTAGAATAATGCTGGAAAGTTGCACGTTTTTCTATAATTTTACACTTTTTATCCACTTTTCAATTCTACCGTCTGAACTGAAAAGATACATGAGTGACATTTTTATGAAAAATGAGTGCTTGGTATCGTTGAATTCGTAAGAGAAAGCTGCATCTAACTGTGTTAATAAAAATGATTAATTATTATTGCTCATTGCAAAAAACGATTGTTTAGAAATGAGAAAAGTCGAAAAAGTTAAAAAATACAACAGAAAAGGATACGCAAAGCACTTTACGTATCCTAAAAGTTGTACAAGGCATGTAATACGTCATCAGCATACACATGAAAAAGAACATACATAAATTTGTGTCTTTTTTGCGTTGTATGAGTGACCGAGTGCAGAGCAAATTTACAAACGAAAAGAATCGCTTGCCCTTTCGTATGTTTTAGACTTTTGAATTAGCTCGGACACTGATCGAAAATCCACGGGAAATAAGCCCCGGCTAAATTCGGCTATACATTCACGATTATCGTTCGGGTAAGTTCGGAACTGCTGCTGAATACACAGTGTCCCTTACGTGTGTTTTGTTGTTCTATTTTAAGGCTGCGCTCGAGCTTTTCGGCAAAGGCATCGTCTGAAAATGACTTTGTGTTCTTTTTGCCTTGAATTCCAAATATGAAAAACTACATTATTTTTACCCAAAAAGTGTTTCTCAATAATTCAACATTTTATTCAATATTAGAGTTCTTTAGGCAAACAGTTTGTCTCGATTTTCTCAGTTCGAGTGAGATTGGACTTTTGTATCTTTTAAGTTTGTATGGCAGAATTAGTTGAAAGTAATAATGGCTGCGATTTATTAAAAATAATTTTTTAAACAAATTATTATTTTTGATAACTATATTTTTTATTTATCCTTGATAGTTGTGGTTTTTTTTCATTTGTTTTAGTTTTTGTCCACTTTTCACATGTGTATTATTTATTACCTCACTCTAAGTACAAAGTGGGCGCTAAGTTGAAAATTTCAGAAAAAACCGCAACTATCCTGCATTGCCATAAGAAAAGATAGGTATAAACAATAATAATTTGTTTTAGGGACTAGGTTTATTATTTCGCATCCATGTTTACCTCACACTAATTGGGAAAAGTGAACGATACGTAGAATATTTAAGAAAGAGCCACAACTTTCATGCATTATTCAAGGACTATTAACATTATTAACAATAATACCAAATTATCTAAGCAATTATTTTTATAAACTTGATTTATTTATTATTCAAAGCCAATTAAAAAGTTGGAAATTAGCTGAGTAATTCGGAAAACCGCGACTTCCGTAATCTATTCTAAGTGAAAATTATTTTTAAAAATAATTAAGTATTTTAACCTACAAAAACCCTACAAAAAAGACTTCTGGGGCTGTTATTTAAAAGATCAGCTTTAATTCGTATTCAAACAAATGGACATTAGAAGTCGAAAAATTTCAAACGCATTTTTAATTATTTTTCAAAAGGTAAGAGAGATGTCATTTTCATATTTAACCAGCATTTATGGCACATTGTAAACTACTTGTTACCAAAATTTAAAAGAAAATCAAAAGTGGGTTTTGTTCAGGAACAGAATTTAAGCATTTGTTTTTAAAAATCTTCAAAATCTTAAAAGTCATCACAATAATTGAAGTTAAAAAAGCAGAAATTTCTCAAATATAAAATATTTATTACACTTTTTCTGATCTCTTTTGGACATTATATATCATGTCTATAGGCAATGTGTATAATAGAGGGTATTACACACTTGGACTGAACACTGTTGGGCATTATACATACTGCCTAGGAATTATATATATATATATATTGCTTTTACGTAAAAGTATATTTTATATATTTACACATTAAATATTTACCATCGAAAAAATCTGAACACATTAATTAGAGTTCAGTTAAGCTTATAATGCATTGAAACTTAAATGCCATAGTAAAATAACTTTTTTTCTGTAGGAAAATTTTGTTGACAGAAATGTGTTTTGTCATTGTACATGATCGACATTTAATCTGTAAGGCTTAGTTTTGTATGAACACTTACTTTCAGTACTAAATAAGTGTTTTAAACTCCACAAAACAATCGTAAAACACTTTTATGCAAAACTTAAAATGCATCTTTAAAATTCTACCTACTATCTCTAGTTCTGATTTTTGGCACCAGCTGGCGAAATGGTCGACCACCATGCTCAATAGGATCAAAACAAAGTTTAAAAACTAAGAATATAAAATTCATAATCTCTAAAAGTATCAAAAGTGAACATTATTAGAGTTATTTCTTAAAAATCTAATCGTTTATGCAAACTTAAACAAATCTTTAGCATCAAAGCAACAATTTTTCTTCAACCTTTATGTTGCTAATTTATGCTCTGTTATAACAACGATTAACATTAAACCTTATTAATATTAATGATGATTCATAGTCCGCGAAGAAGTTGAATGCATTTAGGTATAATTTTCTTCTTTTAAATACCCGATAGAATAAAGGTGGGGGGATTTGATTGATAAGACCTTAACCAAAATCAAGGAACGTTGCTGTTTAATGCATTCGTCAATCAAGGAATTCGTGCGGCTATTGATTGGTTAATTTATTGCCTTAACTGTCCGTCCACAATCAAGTGCTAGTAAGTGTGCGCAAAAGAAGCTAAATTGCAATCCTTATCAATAATCACATCTCTATTGTATGAATAAGAGAATTTTTTTTAAAGTCCATCTATTTAAGGCAATGTGGCGAATGGGTCACGTGAGTAAATAGTGACCTTACTTACACTTTTTTTATTTCCTAATTTATTTTCACACAAAGCGCCACATCGAATTAGAAATTTAGGATAATAAATAAGCAGCACTAAGAAAGGTAATTGTGGACCTAAATTTTAATAATTATGAAAAAAGCGTCAACAAAATTATTAAAAAAAAAAACTTTTTTCATAATCATACAAATTTAAGACCAGACCCACCTTTCTTAGTTCTTC
>NC_046659.1:55324582-55325776 GCF_010883055.1 Belonocnema kinseyi
CCCTTGACGATGGAAGAGGCATATGTACTTCCTTTTTGTATGCTATCTCAGTCCTCCGTTTATCCGATATACCTTCCTAAACTACTTCCCCACCCACTCTCGCAGGTAATTAGGTGTCTCGCTAATAGAAATTCTTCAGAACCCTAATAAAACTATTCATTTCTGAAAAAACAAAATGTAAACCATAATAATGTAAACTTTAAGTCTGCAAATATTTCTATAGAAAATCTTAACATAAGGAAATCGAAATAAAAACTAGCATTTTGAATCTATTTTCCTAAATGCTAACACCAAAATTTCTCGCAGATTGTAGAAGAGCATAAACGGCAAGTAATTTATTGTACTCATTGTAAAATGAAATTAGTACCCATTTTCGCAAATGAATTTTTCGGCACATAGTTTAATTAAATAGATTTGAAAGAAAAGCAGAAAAGTGTTATGTTTGCTTAAAAGTAGACACTTTTCAACTGAAATAAAAGAAGGAACATTATTTTATATTAGAAAACTTGGATGCCCTGCGTCATGGTAACCACTACAAAATTTCAAGAATGAAATAATTCGGAGAACGAACGCCTTTTTCCAAAAATTTCGGAACCAACATCTTTTTCAAACAGATTCGGAATCAACACCTTCTTCAACCGAACTTGGAACCAACACCTTTTTCGAGCAGATTCGGAACGAGCACCTTCTTCAAAGGAACTTCGAACCAACACCTTCCTCGAGCAGATTCGGAACGAACACCTTATTCTACTCATGCGCCGATTTTCTGAATTTCCCAAAGGACCCCGCACTAAATGTATGGGAAAATGGCTTTCGGTGGATTCAGCTGAAACTTTGTAATTTTTAAGGTTATAATTGCCGGATGAAATATCCGTAAAAAAATCCAAAAAAAATGGACAGTTTTAGCGCTATGCGGCTCTAACCGCTCAAGATCAGTGAATAAAACGAATTGCAACAGATTTTGTTACAAAAGCAATGTCAATATAGAAATCACGGTTCAGATCGTGGTCTGTCATATTTTCGCCTACACCGTTGACTCATATAGCGCGCTTCTCGAAACAATCAAACGCTAAGCTCCCAAGACTTTAAATTGACTGATTGATCACTTCCTTTAAGGCAGAAATAGTACCTAAAGTAACATTAGTAACTAGTGCGCAAATCGATAATAGCAGTGCGAATAGAATAATATTAGCA
>NC_046659.1:55325876-55327071 GCF_010883055.1 Belonocnema kinseyi
CTTTAGGGACACAAGCGATGTCTGTATACGAAACACGTATCAAGAAGTGGTCAGTCACATGTTTGTCTGTCATTACTTTTGTGAAAGGCTTTTGAAAAAGTGATTTCTTAGTCAAGTTCAAATCTTCTGCGCTTATAGAGTTTGCCCGTTCTGGGAAGCGCGCTATATGAGTCAACGGTGTTGACTCATATTGTCATTGGTTTGGCTAAACATGTTACTGACCACTTCTTGATGCGTGTTTCGTATGCAGACATCGCTTGTGTCGCTAAAGCTACTAGGATTGGTTCTATTCGCAGATCATGGGCGCTTAGCGTTCGGCCCTCTGGCGAATGGTACACTGTTATTATCGATGTGCGCACTAGTTACTAATGTTACTTTGGATAACATTTCTGTCTTTAAAAAAGTAATTACTCAGTCAAGTTCAAATCTTGGGCGCTTAGCGTTTGATTATTTCGAGAAGCGCGCAATATGAGTCAACGGTGTAGGCGAAAATATGACAGACCACGATCTGAACCGTGATTTCTATATTGACATTGCTTTTGTAACAAAATCTGTTGTAATTCGTTTTATTCACTGATCTTGAGCGATTAGCGCCGCATAGCGCTAAAACTGTCCATTTTTTTGGATTTTTTTTACGAATATTTCATCCGGTACTTATAACCTTAAAAATTACAAAGTTTCAGCTAAATCCACCGAAAGCCATGTTCCCATACAGTTAGTGCGGGATCTTTTGGGAAATTCAGAAAATCGGCGCATGAATAGAATAATGTGTTCGTTCCGAATCTGCTCGAAAAAGGTGTTGGTTCCAAGTTCGGTTGAAGAAGGTGTTGGTTCCGAATTTGTTTGAAAAAAATGTTCGTTCCGAACTTTTTGGAAAAAGGCGTTCGTTCTCCGAATTATTTCATTCTTGAAATTTTGTAGTGGTTACAATGACGTAGGGGATCGAAGTTTTCTAATATAAAATAATGTATTATAATATAATAAAACTAAAATATAATTATAATATAATTCATACTATTTTGCATAATTATATATTACTAAGATAATACTACACCACTTTTTAAATTTATTTTGAAATAACTATATTATAAATTAATTATTGTGCCATGCAGTGTGGTGAGTATTGAATAAAATAATAATAGATTTTATGCTTTCACGATGATTCATTTTGATAAAAAGAGATATTTCGGGTTTC
>NC_046659.1:55327171-55344099 GCF_010883055.1 Belonocnema kinseyi
CTACGAGTAGTTTTTTACACGAGTGAAACCCGAAATATCTCTTTTTATCGAATAAAATAATGTTTTGCAACAGATAATTAAATATTATATTATTTATAATAAACCTACCTGTATCAGCGAAAAAGGGCATCCAGGATAATTACAGTTTTCGTACATTATTAAATGCATCAACATAATTGATTGAAGAACAATAATATTAATTTACTCAAAGAAATTGAAGATACGTAAATTGTGTGTTATGCCTAATATTAAATAAAATAGTTGTATAATTTTTGAATATTTTTTTGTTTCGAAAAAAATTATATATATGTTTTGAATAAACATGATCATCAATAAAAGTCATTACTTCAAACATAAGTAATAAATCACTGCATGATTTTATTATAAAATGAGTGACACTCTAGAGGAATAACCTTGCTTGAACAGATTAATTGTTAATCTAAGAAATTAAGTCAGATATAATTTTGTCGATTTAATCAAACCGAACGATGACTTACGCAAAATAAAAGTAAATCCAAACGATGCATAGGTGTATTTCAAATATGAGTACACCGGAGAATATCTTTCTGTTAGCATTGACACGAAAAAATCTATCGAGAAGTACCCGCTAAAAAACTGTATCAAAAGAAAATGAAATTGGATACGGAAAAGAAAAAGGATTTACCATTGATGTGTTCCAGTTGGGTTATGTCTCTAGAGTATCACTTATTTTATAATGAAATTATGAAGTGATTTATTACTAATGTTTAAAAAAATTAATTTTTATTTATGATCATGTTTATTTAAAAAATATTCAAAGATTCTACAAATACATTATACAGTAAGGATGTTTACTATGTAGTCATAGGGAATATAATGATATAAACTCTAGCATAAAATGCAACCCGTCTTGCATTTGTGTATTGCAAAAAGTACCATATAGGCGATTTTAATTCGGTTTCCAAATCTTCCGCGCTCGAGATCTTGCGCTCATTGGTCAAAGGCTTCGAGACTCAGAAGACGTGCGCAAAATATAGGTATAACCTAATTCTGAAAAAAGGTTATGTTCCCCAGGATTCACCGCGCATTTCAAATAAATGATTAGTTATGAATTTTTAAAAAATATAACACAACATTAAAATTGTTCACAAATACATTCGGGACGTGCATTAAGTACTTTCTTAAAAATTAGAGTTGATTTTTACTAATGTCATGGTACGTAAGTGATATTTGACGTTTGACAAGTGTCAAAATCGTTTTGTACTTCGAACTTAATTAATTGAATAAAGTGAATATCTGCAGGTTGTACGTAATTAATTGGTGATACAATCTGTTGTTTTACTTATTGAATTAAATATGGGAATGAAACGCTTTTGACTAACTGCAACGAAAATTGTAATCCCTATGATTATAAAAATTGCAACGATGAATCTGAGATTCAAATGATGAGAGGTAAGAATCGGCAATTTATTCTTATAAGCTGGGTATCCAGTGACCTTGAAAATTTCGTCTCCGCTACTATAGAATGTTAAAGTATACAACTTTTGTGATATTTGACTTAAAAATTATAAAAATGATTAGCTGGAATCTTCAATATTAACTCCGCTTCATGACCATATAATGGAATTTTCAAGAGTTGCACCACTCGGTTTTTGAGTATACACCCTATTACCAAACATTACTAAAGATTTCAAAATGTTTCAAAGATTTACAAATATTTAAAAGGATATTGAAATTTTATAAAGGCGTGTATATGAGATTTTAAATATTTCATAACAATTTCACAAAGATTTCAAATAATTCAATGATTTCAACGAATAAAAAAGATTTCGCAAACAAATTTTTTTTTAAATGCCCTAATGAAACCACGTCCCGAAAACGTTGGTGAACACATTCGAATATTGTGTTACATTGTTTTTAATTCGTACCTCATTATTTATCTGGAATGCGTGGTGAATCCTGGGGAACATAACCTTCTTTCAGAATTAGGTTGTACGTCTTTTGCGCACATCATCTGAGACTCAAAGCTTTTGGCCAATAAGCGCAAGATCTCGAGCGCGGGGGATTTAAAAACTGAATTAAAATCGCCTATTTACTACTCTTTTGAATTACACAGATGCACCAAGGGTTGCAATGCAATGTATGCTAAAGTTATATCATTAAATTGCATATGACTACATAGTAAACGTCCTTACTGTATAGTATTATGCATAATACACAATATCTTCAATTTCTTTGAGTAAATTAGTATTATTGTTCTTCATTAAATTATGTTAATGCATTTATTACTGTAAGAAAATAATAATTATCCTGGACGTCCTCTTTTCGCTGATATCGACAAGTTTATTATAAATAATATAATATTCAATTATCTGTTGCAAAAATATATTTTATTCAATACTCACCACACTGTATGGCATATTATAATTAATACATAATCTAGTGATTTCCAAATAAATGTAAAAAGTAGTGTTGTATTATCTTAGTTTTATATAATTATGCAAAATAGTATGAATTAAAAGCTGAAATAAAAGAAGCAATATTTATATTAAAAAAATTCGATCCCCTGCGTCAGTGGTACCACTACACAATTTTAAGAATGAAATATTTCGGCGAACGAACGCCTTTTTCGAACAAGTTCGGAACCCACATCTTTTTCAAACAGATTCGGAACGAGCACCTTCTTCAAACAAACTTCGAACCAACACCTTCTTCGAGCAGATTCGGAACGAACACCTTCTTGGAACAAACTGCGAACCATCACCTTTTGGAAGCATATTCGGAACGAATACCTTATTCTATTTAGGCGTCGATATGTTCATACAAACGCTAATGTATTTTTACAATGATATTGGATAATTTCATGTCTATCCAATTTCTTTAGACAAAAAAATTTTACACTGAACTAACCATAGCAAATGTAGTTAATATTACTGTATTATTTATTATATAATTAAAAACATTGGAAAATAAAATAATACTATACTACATTAAACTATTATTATTATTATTAAACTGAGTACAATATTAAATTAACATTTTGAAAGTTAATGTTTAAATAGGAATAATATAATAACAATAAATATGATATTTATAAATTTTATGCCTTAATATATTATCCTAATTTTTTCCTGTAAGTAGTACCTTACTTTCTGTTCAGACATGAAAACTCCCCCTTTTGTCAAATCCTGGCTACGCCACTGTTTTCATATAGTATCCCAAATTTGTAACTCGATGTGGCACTTCGTGCAAAAATAAGTCAGGAAAAAAATGTCAGGAAGGTATGAATCTGGTCACCTGACTCACTAGCCATACGCCATGTGATGAGTGGGTCACGTGACCGGATTTCAAGCTCATTAACACTTTTTTTAACTCCTAATTTATATTTACACGAAGCGCCGCATCGAGTTTAAAATTCGGGATATTAAATAAGAAGCACCAAGAAAGGTGGGTCTGGTCCTAAATTTGTATAATTATGGAAAAAGTTTTTTTTGTAAATAATTTTTTTTCTATTTTTATAATTATTAAAATTTAGGACAAGACCCACCCTTCTTAGTGCTGCTTATTCATTGCCAAAAATTCTCAACCAGGTGTGACACTTCGTGTAAAAATAATTTGGCAAATAAAAAAGTGCTGGTAAGGTAGGAATCTGTTCACGTGACCTGCTCGTTACATTGCCTTAAGAGATAAGTTTTGTTCCCATAAAACAAAATGTTTAAATTCGCAACATTCGCACCCAATTGCAACGGAAAAATAATACATACAAGACATACCAAGGATATTGATTAGGGGGAGATTCTGCCAAATTTGCGTAAAGCTGTAACATAGAAATATTTGGAAAAACTTTATAATACAGCTGACTAAAACAAATTCTACGAGAAAAATTAATAAAAAATTCCTTCGTTATCAAGTCTTAAACGCTGGACCCTTGGGGTTAAAATTCAAATCACTAAACAATACGCTATGAACCCTGATAACTATTTTTAAACTTCCGGTGCCCCACGCCAAAGGGGCTAAAACAGGAGTCCATAAGGTTCATGTAAAAATTTTTTGTGACGAGTATTCTCCACAATTACAATAGTTACGCGTCTGAAACTTGGGAGAGCGTTCCTCATAGCTTGAGGAATGTTTATCTGTGAAAAATGTTGTACTTCTTTTTCAATTTTTCGATATTTATGCAAAATGAAAATTTCAAAAAAAAAAAAAGAATATGATTAAAAAGGTGTATTCAAACGCCATATTTCTTTCTCAATTTTTAAGGATCTGCGCACAACTGCACGCCTTATTTTTTCTTCGCATGGCATCTTTGTTTGAGCATATCTGTGGCTTATTCTCCGGCTCTATTTTAATAAAGAAACACTGTCTCACAATATTTGTTAATAATCAAGTATTTTTTCAATTAAACATACGGTGTTCTGACAAATAATATTGAGAATTATATAAGGTCTCTCAGTGCCAATTTATGACCTGTTATAAATAATTGTTTTTGATGGCTCGGTGCAGGCATAAATGTAGATTTCAAATGCAGAAGTACAGTGAAAGCCTTCAATAGCCCTTTCTTCTATAGCCCTTCTAAAAATTGACGCCGCGCCACAGAAAGGTATAATATGAGTTGCGCGGGGTGCGCGGGGTCTCCGGTTGTCACTCAGTCGAGCACTCAGGCGTGAACAAATAAAAGCGGAGTGGGCCAGAATGAGTTAGTTCCCACCCACCTTCAGCCCCAAAATCGGTGCTATAGAAGAGTTTTACTGTAATTGTTTACGCTTCTGCGATGAAACTATTACATGAAATTCAATTTATTTATATTTTGATGTTTGTTAATTGTAAAGGAAGAACATCGATCAAAAATCTAAGACAGCTTAAAGGGTAATAAAATTTCGTAAGAGAAAAATTCTAAAAAAGAAATTTAAATAATGCAAAAATGTATATATTTAAAAGAAAAATATTTTTAAAAACAAGGATTTAACTTAAAATTAAACAAATTTAATTTGAACAAACTCCCGGTCTTAGTGTTCGTCACAGTTACATAAACTAAACACACATTTTTGAAAAAATTACTAATTAAAAAAGTAAAAAAATCTTATAATTCATTTTAAAAATTGAAAACATAGTGAATAATAAAGCTGCAACTCAAAAATTTTAACAATACGAAAACAGATGCGAAATTAATAGGGACAAAACCTTAAAAATAATCAGCTATGCAAAAATAAAATAATAAAATCTCAATCTGAAATTTTCCGAATTGAAAAAAAATGTAACCACATCGGGGATGTCTGCTAAGAAGATATAAAAGAAGCAGAAGGAGAAAACGTCTCCGGTTTGGTTGCATTTCTTGAATTCGGAAAATTTTTTCTTGGTAAGTTATGTATTTATTTTTTCATAGTGCTGAATCTTTCCTTTATGAATTTTCTCCTTTTAAGGTAAGGGGGGCAGCACCAACCAGTGGGGCAAAGGTGATTTTCCTTATAGCATGGCTATTATTTAACAATTTGAGTTCTAATTTGCATCAAATAAATCTATTTTATCAGAGAGATAGTGTTACTCACTAAAATCTTGAAAATTCACGTTGCAAAAGATCAGGTTATATTACAGCTATCTCTATTTTAATTCAAAATAACTTCTTCTTGTTGAATATCTTTAAAGGTAATTTTTCCAGTACATAAAATACCACAGAAGCAAACCATAATATATTTTTTATCTTTAAATGTTTTGATTTTCATACAAATCTGCCGTCGGCTTTGCCCTCCGGTGAGGGGCAAAGTCGACGAAATACAGTTTGTTAGAAATAATTAAATTACCAAATCATTGTTTTTTTCATGTGATTAATACTTATAGAAATATGATATAAAATAATGTAAAACTCGAAATGAGAAAAAATGAATCAATTCAACATCTCATTAACTTTAAAAAATCATTGACTGTTAACTGGTTGGCGCTGATAACTATGTTTCCGATTTCCCCATAAGTGAGCGTTCATATATGATATTACGCTTCATTTTAAACAATTTTTACTCCCTGCCACACTTTCTGACCCACCTTTTTTTTTTTTTTTTTTTTGATAGTTATAAAAGCCTTTTCAGAACCGTTTGATATAATATTAAATATGGAAATCGATCCTTACAGGAATATGTGAGGTTCCATAGAAGGACCCATTTTGTTGGCACAGAATTACGGACGGGAACATTAGCCGTATAAATCTTCGATATTTTAGGCCCAAAACTACCCTTGTCGGTTTAAATGTTTGACACAAAAGTACTTTTAAAATTAAAAGTTCAAAAAACAGCTTCTTGAGAAAAACTTATTTAAAGTATAGTAAGTATATTGTCACTAGATAGATCATAAATGGCACTTTAAATAATGATTTTAAATTAACTTAATTTAACTTTCATGCCCTATAAATGGTGACTCAAATGTGATTTTGATGTGTGTATTTCTTAACTTAAAGCTAACATTATCAGGGAACATATGTTATTACTCCAAACCGCTTTTCTGTCAGAGTTTTTCATATGTTTCCTTCAAAACTGTTTTTCATAACTACTCTTCTGAACCGTATTTTAAAACAGAAATTGCATCCAATCACTGTTGTTACGAACAGAAGAAGCTAGTTTATGTAAATACTAATACAAAAATCGAAAAACACGAGCCTTATTTGTGATTTCCACCCCTAACCCACGCCACGGTAGGTAACTTGAGTAGACGCTCCATACAATTATGTTTTATTTTTTAAGACTTTAGATAGGAATACAAATTTTAAATTAGTATTTTCTTTCGCAAAGTATTAAAGTATTAAACGACGGTTTATTAATATAATGAATCGCATGGATATACGAATATTTCCACTCTATCAGACAGGAGAGCTTAACTTAATCAAGCACTGGAGATTACTTGCAGGTTCAATAAATAGTTTCACCGTTATTAAATACAAAACAATTAGTGCAAGCGTTATATTATGCATAAAATTTTAGCAGATGTGCAACCCGTAAAATTGATATTGGATATAAAAAGCACAACATGCGTATGACAGATTGCATAAAAGCTATAAATCACTAATTCAATAGGTATTTCTCTTAAAAGAACCATTAGGTCCAAAAAGTGGATTTTTTGTTATAAGGCTTTTGTAGAAGAAATCAAGAAAATATTTTATGCATTTAACAAAATGAATTACCCAAAAATTCCAATATTAAAAAAAACTAAGTTGCAAGGCAATACATTAAAAAACTCGGGAGTGCAAAAAAATACATTACTATTGAGCTGCAAATATTTTTAAAGGTTTTTAAACAATTTTGCTATGAGTAAATCAAATTCATATAAGGTATAGATTTCAATATTTATGAGAATCAAAATAATTTTTGCGGATTCTTTTTGAAAAATAAGAAAAAGACTGCTATCCGCTTACTAATTATAAAATGCACTTAAAAAATCAAGAAAAAGAGGAAAAATTACTATTAATTAAATTTTCTCAACTTTGTGAGACTTGGCTAAAGATTCTGAGCTCATTTACAATGAACTAGAGAATACAGCTGTTTAATTACATTACTTTCATTTTTTATACTTCGCTGCCTTCATTAAATTCAAATTGATTTCTTCTACTGAGTGTAAGCGTCAGAAATAATTAAACTGAACTCTTAGTTTCCATTTGAAAGTATTTTATCGTATCTTTTAAAAACATCTTCCATCGGTTAACTTTTTTAGAAACTTATTTCTTGAAAAAGAAAAATCTCTGTTCTAATAGGTTGCAGTATTGTTTCTGCGAAAACTAAAGGTAATTTTCACGAGGCTCGGCGTCCCTGGCCTAAAGGTCTTTTCAATAAATTATTCTATTATAGACGACTAGTAGATCAAAAATGTCAAAAGCTGGACAAACCTTCAATTAGCCTACGTAAGCTAACAACATGAACATTAAACTGAAATTACTTAAAACTGACGAATTATTAGTCAAATTGAACATATTCTCCATTTTCACAGTACCTTATCATCACACAAAAAACAGAAGATAAATCTACTTCGATTTCTGATGAAAGATTCGCTGCAACAAAAATGAACTTAGCAGGCTATACTTTAACCAAATATCGGTGAAACTTCCTTTTTTATATCATGAGACCATATGTGTTTTGGAAAACGCGAAGTTGTCTGAATACAACTTTATCCCTCGAAACCTAACTTAACAGTATAAACTTAAGCGATTGGGTCACTTATTGGGGTTTTTTAAATTTGTCGTCATGGCCTCACATTTTCAAAATCCACCGAAGGTAACATGTTGAATTTATCCAATTTCATCTTATTCACTAGCACATTTTAGAACAAAGGCATACTAGAAACTCCCAACTTGCCCCAGTTTACCTTTGCCGAATTCGTGACATGTGATAAATTGGTACTCAGGGAATGGTGCGTATAGCTTGCGTAAATTGGGTGTAAATACGCCCGTGCAAATAGATATGTAGGATATATATGTACCTATAGTACGCATGAATATAGTGGAATTATGTGTGTATGTGTAGCCCAGCCACCTAGAGTGAGCGCATGAGGAGTTGACCTCAACGCGGGTTGAGTGACCCTTGCGCGACAACACTGCACTATCGATTGGGCGCCCACGTGGTTCGCTGCACCTTGGCACACCGAACCAAATCCCACCCCTGACCAAACCATTCTACCCCTCTCCTCTTTCGCAATTCCCCTTCCAGTCAACCCTTTCTTCTCTCAATCTCTTCCGTCCCTTTCACCCCTTTCGCCCCTTTTAATCATTTCGAACCTTTCTCCCACGAACAGGAGCGAACTTACACGAAAAATTCTTATCATGAATTCGATATTGCGTTCTAGATATTCAATTAGGTCATCTGTAATTTCGGAAATACAAATTTGTTAAGCTTTCCACTTTTAGTTGAGATGTTATAATAATATTGAGATGCTCATAATATGTCGAAAACATCAGGAAAAACCATCCTACAACAGATAAGCTCGTTTTTGTGCACACTATATAGATTGCACGAATGCAAGACTGCACGATTCCAAAGAATGCAAGAATGCAAGCTCACATGGACCTTAGGAATAAATATTATAGAAAAATCAGTATAGGTCTATAATGTTTTTCCTCTAATAAAATTCCTATAATTTTTTCACAATTTTTAGACATTTATTATAGAAAGTAATTATATAGAAAACAGTTGACAGACAATCAGCATTGTAACAAAATTAAACAAAAATATGGAAGGGATGAATGTTAAAAATAGGAAATCTGGAAAACAACTATTTATTTAAGACCACAGATAATCCCATATGCAAGTAACCAAAAATGGAGACTATTTTACAAATAAAACTCTCATGACACCTTTAAAATTGCTTGCAATTTTATTGAAACCGTGGCAAATCATTAGAAACCTCTTAAAATTGCTTGATATATCCTCAAAAATATTTTCAAATCCAATAAACCTTTGAAGTATTTTCAAATTCGGAGATATTCATCTTCTACGTCTCTGAAATTATTTAAATTGTTAGTAATATAAAGAAATCATTTAAAATCCCTTGAAAATCAAATAAATTGTATGCGTAAAGCTCTCTATAAATCTGTTTAAATCTTTTGAAATTTGTAAAATCCCCGCAAATCTTTGGAAACCCTACAAAATTCTTTGAGACCCCTTGGATATTTTTAAATCTCTTGACATTCTTTGGTATATTTATAAATAACTTAACATTTTTAAAACCTTTGAAGTTTTTTTAATACTTTGATATACCTAGGAATCTTTTGATTCTTTGAAACCCTTGAAGATTAATAAAATCCTTTGAATCATTTGAAATTCCTTAAGATTAAAGTATACATTATAACATGTTAAGATATACTGGTATGTCAAGGAATAATATATCCCGCAATCTTTAAAATCGTTACGAATCTCTTTGAATGTAATCTAATTTAATTTATTTTCCTAAGTTCTTTAAAAATCCCTTGAAATATTTCGAAATATTACACATTTTTTGAAATTCCTTAAATTAATGAATTCTTTTGAAATCCTTGAAATGATTAAAAACCATTAAATTAAATGCAGAACAAAAAATAAAAATGATCGACCTTAATGCCAATTGAAAAATCTTCTTTAGAAATACGATACTTAGGTCACTTAAAAACGATACCTATTAAAAAACCAGCAAAGTAGCCATAATTATCCCCGGACGTGTTTGAACATGTTTAGAATCCTATATCGAATCGCTTGACATGTTTCAAAATCTTACAAAATGCTGCAAAATTCATAGAAATATTTTTAAATATCTTGAAAACCGAAAAAAATCCTTTAAATTAGTTGAAATCCTATACAATCTTTTTCCTAACCCTCAAATCTGTAATACACATATATATTAAGATCCGTATAAATTCTCTATAATACATTGAAATATCTTGAAAATATTTTTAATTCTTAATTTCTCTAATGATTTTCTCATCGAGGAGCTCTTTAGTTATTATTTTTTTAGAAATGTAAAAAACCATAAAAAATTCTTTACAGGAAAATAATTATATACCCATAATGAATTTCGTATGATATTTTTTCGCAAGTAAAGCTTACAAGGGATTGTAAAGAATTGCATTTATTGCACGAAATCTCGTTGCAGAGACAGAGAGAGACTGAGATTGCGCGAGGGGGGGGGGGGGTACACTGAACGCCCCATTGCAGAAGTAATTGACCCCACGGATTCAAGCATCCAAAGCTGACTAATTTTTAATAATAATTTTACATAATAATACTAATAATCTGTTTTTAATTTCAGTTCATTCAATTAAATTGAAATAAAATTACATTGTAAACATACAAATTAATCTGCCGTCCAAATAAGGAAAGTAGTAACTATATTATGGATGAGTCCCCTGTCAACCTAACCAAAATTGGGAAGGCAGGGGCTCATCCAAAATGTAGTTACGACTTTTCTTGTTTGGACGGCAGTAATCGATTTGAAACACAAAAAATTCCAATGAATTAGAAATAACAATTGAATTTTGTGAACTCCTTTTTTCATTTTCTTCAAGGCACAATTTAAAAAAAAAAATGGAAGATTATTGGTCTGAATGGCATGAGTGAAAGTCAATAGAATTTACTTTTGTATTTATCGATTTGGGGTGTAACTTCGATTACGCGAGGTCCCACTTTTCAGGATTGACGTTTAGGGTAGAGGTGTAGAGGCTGATTCAGTTCTCTGCCTCCATAACGTTACGCGGGGCATTGTCTTTTTTACACAATATCTCTCATTCAAACTCTAAAAACAAGGGACACAGAATAAAACAAAATGATGAAAAACATTTTTTTCATTTTTGTCGAAAAAAAACAACTTTCGGCTAAAATTAATACCTTTCTTAAAGCATATACTATCAAGAATATTTTTGTGTGAAAGTGCATCATTTCAAGAGTAAGCAGTTCAATTTTGGTGGAAAAATAATAAAAGTTAAAAAACGTATCTATTTTAATTTATATGCCTCTGACAAAGCCACCAAACGCGTCCTTGGGTTGCGGATAGAGGGTCCCTGTACCAAGGGTTTCTGCTGAATATGGTTACAAAAAGTAAATAGGCAGTCGCGGACAATTGTCCTGGGGTGGTCCCGAAGGAATAAACCCCCAAGCGGAGGTGTGAAAACTATGCCGCAAGCTGAATAGCACCTAGGTGAGGTGTCTAGTACGGTTACTCTGGGATACCGGGCGAGCTCTCAGAGTACGCAGCCTTATCCTTGCATGCGGGGCTCTACAAGGATGGACGAACCCCCTTTCCTAGCTTCTCGTGGGAAAAACAATTACAACATCAAACATAGTTGTAGTAAGTGCGGTTCAAATCAACAGAACGCGCAGGGCTCCAGCCAATGGGTCGGCCAACCATGACGACCACTCTAGAGCTGGGAGAGCCAAGGAAAATGGATTCAATGCGATGCATCGGCGGAATCTCGGGACCTTTAGGTGGACGGAGCGACTGAATCACGACTTGCTAGAGTGCTGCGATGCGAGTGTGGCCCTTGAACGGGGTTACATGGCACGGATGCATGATCTATGGTGCGAGAAACACCCGGAGATATCGCACTTTTCGCAGAAACGTCTTCGAAACCATGCCGAACTACTCTGAAAAAGGGGCTATGTAAGCAGAACGCCTACTCTATCACATCTAGAACAAGCCGACAACAGAGAAAGAGAGGCGACACTAAGCCCAAACGCGGGCAGGCATCCAATAGAGGAAGACCGATGCTTTATGACCCGGAGAAACATCAACACCAAGGTTGCTCTCAAGCCTAAAGATCTGGCTGAAATGGATCACGAGCTTCGCGGACATTTGTCCGAAGAATCCGACCTCTGGGTTATCAAATATTGTGTGCATAATGCAACGAGAGCTTTGGCGGATGCGAACCATAAAACAAAACCAAGGTTGATCATAAGACCAAAAGACGAATGCATCAACTGGACATAAAGATAGACTGGGCAAGACAGTACGCGTCCCGCATTCAGTGTGTGATTGACTACATCACATCTGGCAGGAATTTCACCGCCAAGGTTCGAAAGTTCGCGCGCGAACTCGGGACCCGTTATCACACACTTAATAAGCCAAAGTTTCTGACCATCAGGCAGCATATTGTTGAAAGAATACGGATACTATCTGACGCTAAGAGAAGTCTAGAGTGGAGGGAGAGGTGGGTCAGAGAAAATCAAAAGTTTCTCTCTGACCCATCTCGACTCTTCCAAGACCCTCCAGTTACTGTCGACCACCTGCCCAAACCAGAGGAGGTCGCAGTATTTTTGAGAGAAGTCTACGAAGTGCAGCATAGACTGGATGAAGACTCAGAAAATATAAATAGCTTCAAGGAGCTGTGTGATGCCCTCATAACACCTGATGAAGAATGCCCACCCATCACTACCGAGAAGGTGAAAAAAGTATTAAGAGAAATGAAGAACTATTCCGCACCGGGACCAGATTATATCAAAGCCTTCTAGTGGAAGAAGTTTCCTTTAACCTATCAGCATTTGGCCCGTATTTTCACCTCATATTTAAAGTCGGAAGAACCGTTTCCGGAGAGGTTGGTGGAAGGGCGCATAATACTCCTGCCGAAAATAGGCAACTTAGTTGACCCGCAGAATTACAGGCCAATCACTTGCCTGAACAAACTGTATAAGATATTCACAGCTATCCTGAATGATAGGTTTGTTCGGGTAATTGAACCTGTGTGGCAAGAAATGTATGAACAACGTGGCTCAAAGAAAGGCGTAGCGGGATGTCGGGAAAACCTTGTAATCGATAGATGTGTCTGCAAAGATGCAGCATTCTGCCAGTGTGACCTATCGATGGCCTGGATTGATTATCGGAAAGCTTTCAATTCGACCTCCCATAGACTTATCATCTCTCGTTTGGAAAGCTTAAAGGTTCATCCGCAAATCGTTAGGTGAATAGAGAGATTGATGCCGCGTTAGAAAACCAATTTTACTATCTTATCTGGAAAAAATCGTATTACAACTAACAAGGTGACCTTTCAGAGAGGTGTCTTTCAGGATGACACCATGAGCCCACTCCTCTTTTGTCTTGCATTATTGCCACTATCTCTAGCGCTTCGAAATTCCGACGGGTACTTGAGCGGCAAACCTGCAGACTGAATGTACAAGGTCACTCATGTATTTTACATGGACGATCTTAAGATCTATGCTAAAAACAAAGAGCAACTACAGCTAGCTTCACGGATTGTCGAACGATATACTAAGGAAATTGGAATGGAATTTGGGTTAGACAAATGCGCCAAGGTTTATTTATATATATATGGACACGCATATATACTGGGTGGAAACGATGGGGCTTACAACAAAGTATGCAACCAGCCTTACACGATAATGATGTTGTTATGGAAGTGTATGCGGGGTTGCATACATTTTAATAAACTCCAGCGTGCCCACCCTGTATATGGACATATATAGACAGGCTGCACAGTGGTTCAGATGGTACGAAAAGGTGATCAAAACTAAAAAAAATGAATTTGATTTTTTCGATGTAGAATTTATGTCAATCTATTAAAAAGTGTTTGAAGTTCATAGAAGTATAAAAATCATAAAAATATATTATTAATTTAGGTCTTTTTTGCAGCTTCAAAGTTGAACAAAAAAAAGTTGAAAAAAGATTATGTAGAATTATAGGGTATTCTTTTATTTAAGTGATTCAAGTATTAAGAATTTCATTTTCATAAATTTTATTAATTTTTGAAAATTACATTCAACGCGTAAAATAATCTCTCATTTAATCAGCTTTTGATTGAAAAAACTTAAGTGCAACACATTGCGTACGAAAAGTGGAAATGCTACGTTGTAGTGAAAGATCGGATACATTAATTTCAATCAAAGATTTTTGCGCCAACTTGCGACAGGCAGGAATTAACACGCGTCGACGCTTTTTGGATATATTCCAGGAGCGAATTTAAATAAATTTGTGTACATTATTTGTTGGCTTACTTAATTATTATTTTGTCAATAATCATTTCCCTTAATTTGACAGAACAAATAACATCTGAATTATTTTGTTTGAAATCAGGAACTTGAAATACTATTATAAATTAAATTTCAGACATTCATAGGGTTCTTTTAAATTAGGCGAACGTATTACATTTGCCACTTTTAATTTTTTTTATTTTTGTGACATATATAAAATAAGAAAACTACTTTCTAAATTCAAATTAGTTTAAAAATGCTAATTTCAATCAGTGGCTCAATTTTAGCTACAAAAGAGTTTTTTACTAATGTATCAGTAACAATGACTAATTTATCAGTAGAGACTACTCATACGTAGCTTGAATTGAGCTACTCATTGTGATTAGTAAAAATTTCTACTGATTCAAATTTAGAGAGTGAACAATGTTTCTGAACTGGATTTAATCAAATTGTATTCATGTTTAGAATGCGTTTGCAGCCATTTTGGGTCCGCCATTTTTAATTTTAAAATTTTGACAACAAATTTGGAATCAAGAACCCGTAAAGTATTAACAATATAAATTGCATGCAAATCGGATAACATTTCGACTTTTAATCACCTTTTTGTACCATTTGAACAACTGTGCGCTGGGGCTTATATACATGGAGAACTTGAATGCTACCCGAATTGCACAACATCAGGGGACAAGCCATTTTACAGGGGCATTTTCATATTTCGCGCCTTTAAAGTTGCATTCGGCCATTCGATCAAGTCCGTGCATCTTCGGATCAAGTTTATCATAGTTTCCATGGTTGCGTTCGAAACTTCAAATGGATACAAATCTCAAAAATATATAGGTTATGTTATGCAGTAATTACAAATAATAAAAGTGTTTCATTAATTAGAAAGTGAGACTTGTGGACTAAGAAGTAAACGTCAATTTTTTGCTGTGACAATGAAATTATGGAATAGCTGCTGAAGTTTGATACCTCTAACACAAGCTCGCGAGTACCTGAAAACTACCATTAAAAAAAAACTGTCAATTCTTCATAAAATCGACCTTTTGAGCACTGTATTGTCGTGTTTTATTACCTAAAATTATTACTATTGGTCTAGTGGCATATTTATTATCATTGATTAATTAATTATTAAGTCTGTAAACAAATTCAATTTGTTTAAATTTTGTTTTCTCGAAAATTGGTCCCTCCTCTCTTAAAATTATTACCATTAGTCTAGTGGAATATTTAATTACATTGGTTTATTAATTTGTAATTGCTTAAACAAATGTAATTTGTTTGAATTTTTTTTTAAATTCGTTTTTTCCCTGAAAATTATCACTATCGGCCTATTGGAATATTTATTAACACTATTTAATTTATTTTCAATTATTTAAACAAATGTAATTTCTTTGAATTATTTCATTTCAAAATTTTTTTAAATAAAAAATATTAATGTTGGTCTAGTGGAATATTGATCAGTAATAATTAATTACTGATTTATAATTAATTTAATAATAATTAATTTATCAGTTATATTTAAGTAATATTAAAAAAAAATTTTAATTGAAGTTAATAAAACAATGTTGATAAATATTCCACTGAAGAAATATTAATAAGTTTTATGAAAAAATATTTAAACAAATGCCGTTTGTTTAAAGAATTAAAACTTAATGAGCTAATGTTAATAAATATTCCACTAGACCAATATTAATAATTTTAAGTAAAAAAAGACAAGAATACATTGTCCAAAAGGTCGATTTCATAAAGAATTGACATATTTTGTTTTAAGGGTAGTTTTAGGTACACGTGGGGGTGTGTTAGGGATGTCAAAACCATATTTCTGATAGATGAAATTCTTCGTTGGATAATTCTCCACAGGACCCCATACTTTCGCATCACATTTTTTCAAATCCCAAAAAATTATTCTCAAAACTAAAAAAAAGTTATTTTCCCCATGCATTTTACATAAGAAACTGCGAGTTGAAACTGGCACCTGTTAAAATAAAATAAAAAATAAGGTAATTTCTTTTTTCGGATTTAGAATGAAATGGGGGGGGGGGGGTCGTTGCCCCCTAGCATGTAAAGAAATTTTTCTATGCATTTTTGGACCACCCTACTGCTGAGTGCCAAATACTATAAAAAGGTAATGATATTCTGCGCTTCCAGTGCGCAAAGAGTGAATTGTGTTTAACGCTTATTTACAGCACAAAAAGGTATGTTATGAATAGACAGGATATGCTTTGAATAAAGAGGATAAAATATTACATGCGAAAACTTTAAATCGACATTACCTACATTTACTTACCGTACACATGAAAGCATTGAATTTGGAATTATTATCGCACCCGCCGTACTTTCCAGACCTCGCCACGGCCGACTATCACCTTTTCGCATCGATGGGACACTCACTCGCAGAGCAGCGCTTCGCCAATTTTGATGAAGTCGATAAATGGCTCGTCGAATGGTTTGCCTCGAAAGAGAAAAAGTTTTTTTTTGAATTGTATCAATGATTTGCCTGAAAAATGGGCAAAATGTGTATAATCCTATGGT
>NC_046659.1:55344199-55346467 GCF_010883055.1 Belonocnema kinseyi
TACACCGTCCCGGGACGGTTGGATATTTCTTCAGGTAAACTATTTTTGAAAAAACTGAAGGTCATTCCTGAAGTAAATTTCAACAAGAAATTCATTGGTGAGCTCTATATTGATCTTGGTGATGATTTTCAAGGTTTTTTCAAGCTTTTTCCAAGCTTTAGCAAGTTTACGTTTAGCATTACCTAGGAACAACGACGTGGACGTTGTAAATTCTGTTCCCTTTGGGGTGCTTGATTAGCGTGAGTCCCCTTGCATCTCACGTTTCCGGGTGCTTGATTGGCGTGAGTCCCCTTGCCTCTCACGTTTCGGTGTGCTTGATTAGCGTGAGTCTCCTTGCCTCTCACGCTTCAGTGAAGATGTTCGAACTGAAAACCTTACGCTTTTTGATAAAAAGCTATGCGATTGTAAAAATGAGTTACAGCATTACGAATCATATTCTTATCAATCAAAGTAGCCTGTTGCAGAATCCGATTCTGCAATTCGTCTATGCTTTGCGGTTGCGTTGGGTATACTTTGCTCTTCAAATAACCCCAAAGAAAATAGTCGAGAGGCGTCAGATCAGGAGATCCAGCAGGCTACATGATTTCACCCCTTCTTCCAATCCACATTTGAGGGAACTGAGTATCCAAATATACTCGAGCCTCCCTACCGTAATGAGCCGCTGCTCCGTCCTGCTGGAACCAAATATTTTTAAAATTATCGCCTGTAATCTCCCTTATTCTTGGTACAATTTGATTTCTGAGAAGCTCTTCATATGTTCAAGCATTGAGATTACCATCGATGAAGAAAGGGCCTATCAATGTATCATACAAGATACCGGCCCAAACATTATTATTTTGTGGAAATCGTGTGTGACTCTCCAACATACAATCAGGATTTGTGTCGGACCAATATCTACAATTTTGCTTGTTAACTTCACCTTTTAAAGTGAAAGTAGATTCATCTGAAAATACTGTATTGTACAAGAAAAAAGGATCTCTATCAATCCTGTCCATCATAATTTCACAAAATTCAAGCCGACGATTAGGATCATCTTCATTGAGCTCTTGTACCAGATGAACTTTGTAAGGATGGAAATTAATGTTTTTTAAAATATTTCGCACTATCTCAGAAGCAACATCACGCTCATCACTAGTTCGACGTAAACTATGGTGTGGGTTTTCAACAAATGCTTGGGCTATGTCCATCTGCATCTTCTTAGATCCTGCAGATTTTAGGCGACCATTTCTCTGAAGGTCCTTGATAGATCCATGATTCATAAAGCGTCTTACAGTTATTTCAATTGTTGATTTTGAGACAGGATTTAACCCTTCTCCATTACGAAAAGTGCGATTAAAAAGCAAACGAACTTGATCATAAGATCGAACTCGATCACCCCAACCACGCATCATTTATACAGATACCCTCTCTCGTTCCGAAAGTTTAGCTTACGCCATAATAATATTTTAGCGAAAGATAGTAAGCATATACTCGTAGTACGTAAATTTAGTTTCGATTCGTAATATTCGAATGGAAAAACGGTATAGGACTTATGGTATCACCTTAGTTATTGACTTAGGTATCGAAAAACGGTGTAGGACTGTATAACTCTTCGGGGAGGAACGGAGCTTTCACCAGAACACCTGGACCTTTTAATGAAAAATTTCCTTATGATTTTACAATATTCAAAACGCTGTAACCAAGTTCAATACAGAGCTCTCCAATGAATTTCTCGTTGAAATTTACTTCAGGAATTACACTGGCCTCTTGGAAAGCTTTGTTGATTTCAAATAACTTCTAACGGACCTTGAACGTTAAAATTGACCTATGACTTGGGTACGTACCTGAAGGTAGAATTTTCCGCTCTATCGATTGCAGATGTAAAAAAAGGAGGTTTCCATTTAAAAAAACAAAGCTGACCTTCAAAAATCATGAAGGTCAACTTGAAGGTCAAAATGAAGGTCACCATTGAATTCTTCGTTGAAATTTACTTCAGGAATTATACTGACCTCTTGGAAATCTTTGTTAATTTCAAATAACCTCTAACTGACCTGGAACGTTAAAATTGACCTATGACTTGGGTACTTACCTGAAGGTAGAATTTTCCGCTCTATCGATTGCAGATGTAAAAAAGGGGGTTTCCATTTAAAAAAACAAAGCTGACCTTCAAAAAGCCATGAAGATCTACTTCAAGGTCAAAATGAAGGTCACCATTGAATTCCTTGTTGAAATTCACTTCAGGAATGACCTTCACTTTTTAAAAAAATATTTTACCTGAGGAAATATCGA
>NC_046659.1:55346567-55351492 GCF_010883055.1 Belonocnema kinseyi
TTAATTCTTTACCAAAGAAATGTTTTGTGGTTTTGTATGTTAATTTCTGATAGTTTCGGTAGTAATAATTTAAACAATAATTACTTATTAATAATCTAATAATCATTACTTATTAGTAATTTAACAATCATCACTTATTAACAATTTTAATAACTAACACATTATTTCTGAAATAAATAATTGATGGCCATCGCTTTTTTTCACAGATCTATCCTAGACGAAATACAAATCAGGAAATGCACGTGGAATCGGTATATAAATATTATTGGAAAATCTTTATCTCTATACCTTATCCCAAGAATGGGGATTGATCAACCAAAAATTAGTTCTGGGTCATTTTGATGGTATAGGTGTATCAAAAAGATATCTCGAGGGGCTTTGGGGTGTTTTTTTATTTTAGAAAATGTTTTCTCTGGACCTCATCTCAAAATTTAGTTTGATAAAGCACTAAAATAAATTAAAGACTAGCTGACGATAGTATTATATAAAAAATAAATCTAGACAAGATATTTTAGGCCGAAATTTTTATACCAATTTTTTTTTTAAATTTTGCTATAACTATCTATTTTGTCAGGTCTAAATATTAAATTCATACATTATTGGTATCTTATCAGAAAATAAAAACCTTTTAGTGTAATTCAAATCTACTCGAAATGTTATTTTAGTGTATTTAATTAAATTCTTGTTTAAGCTCAAATTATGCCGTTAGAACTATATAAAATTTCAGGGATAAACTCGAGTGCGTAGCATGAGATACGTGATGAGAATGTGTTCGTTAAAGCCGAAGGAGCTTTAACAAAAGAGAATTCACAATCACAAAATTACTGTTGTCGATATTATCACCTTTAGTTTTAAAGAGTCTATGCAGAAAGATCCAGCGCGTAGCGCAAGGTAAATACATTATCGAGCGCGAAGCGCGAAAAAATGCGTTGACTACAAATAAATAGTGGAGGGTCTGAAACTTTCGATGATGCAAATGATTATTTTAAATATTTAATGCGATAATACAATTCATACAATTTTCTCAAGATATCTTTTTGATAAAATTATACCATCAAGTTGAATTATAATTACTTTTTAGAGGCTGATCAAATGCCAGATTGGAAATCAGATGCAGAGATAGCAATTTCAAAAATTAAACAATTTCTAAAAAAAATTGGAATAACAATTCCAGTCTGAAGTATCTTGTCTAGATTTATTTTTTAAACAATCCTATCCTCAGCGAGTCTCTCATTTATTTTAGTGGTTTATCAAACTAAATTTTGAGATGATGTCCAGAGAAAACATTTTATAACATAAATAAATCCCTAAAGACTTTATTAATTAAGATTCAAACAAGTTAAATTTCCTCGAGATATCTTTTTGATACACCTATACCATAAAAATCACTCAGAATTAATTTCAGGATGATCAATTCCCAGTCTTGGGATAAGGTCCATTGATAAAGATTTTTCAATAATATTTATTGAAATAAACCAGCTGAAATGCACCAATTTCATCTGCATTTCCAGATGTGTATTTCGATTAGGATAGATCTGTGAAAAAACAACAAAGGAATACAATTGTTAATTTCAGAAATAATGTGTTACTTATTAAAATTATTAATAAATAATGATTGTCAAATTATTAATAAGTAATTATTGTTAAAATTATTACTGCCGACACTTTCAGTAATAAACATACAAAACCACAAAAGATTTCTTTGGTAAAGAATAAGTTCGAGGTTATGTTCGTATTCACTTTCTTACAAAATCGCTGTAAGTAAATGTAGGTAATGTCAATTTAAAGTTTTTGCATGTAATATTTTATTCACTTTATTTAGAACATATCCTGTCTATTCATAACATACCTTTTTTATGCCGCAAATAAGCGTTCAACACAATTCACCCTTCCCCCACTGGAAGCGCAGAATATTATTACCATTTTACAGTATTTAGCACTCAGTAGCCATTCCATAATGTCATTGACACAGAAAAAATTTACGTTTACTTCTCAGTCCACAAGTCTCACTTCATTATTAATAAAACACTTATATTATTTGTGATTACTACATAACATAACCTGTACTTTGTTGATATTTGAATCCATTTGAAGTTTGGAACGCAACCATGTAAACTATGATAAACTTGATCCGAAGATGCACGGACTTGACCGAATGGCTGATCCCAATGCAACTTTAAAGGTGTGAAATATGAAAATGCCCCTGTACAATAGCTTCTCCCCTGGTGTTGTGTAATTTGGGTAGCATTTAAGTTCGCCATGCATGTACGCCCCAGGGTGTCCACCCTGTATATATTCCGAAAATATTAGCTGTTAATTTTAACGAGTTAAACAAAAGACATGAATTTTCACAGCCAGAAAAAATGCCTTCTCTGGTTGCAGCAAGCATTCAAAGTTGGTGATTGGTCTATTTGACCTAATGTGCACTTTACGTTCCAAACAAGAGGTGTGTCATTTAAAGTTTAAAGAAAAATCTGTCAGCCGCGGATCGCGCACTGAAAGAGCACGTATCACAGGGGACACTTGGCGACGCGAAAATTGGCATCTCGCGTGTCAGTTAAAGGTGCATAGTAATGATACCCTGGAACCTTATAGGAAGACGAGGGGATGCGGTAAGCGTACGTAGCGTAGAACCGGTAAACCACTGACGCATTGTCAGGGGGGTGGGGTTATCTGATACGCTAGGCAAACGTCCTTAGTGGAACGGACATTGGTTCACCACCTTCAATTCGCGCACTAGGACACTGTGGAAGCACTTTCACTGGTCACTTTATCCTTAGATGGAATCGCTTATGTGTTGCCTTCCTCCTCCCTCTAAAGTGCATTGGCCGCTGCACGAGGCCTAATTGCTAAACTTTTCAAAGGGTTAGGGAGACACTTCTTTTCAGGGACTTGCTTTTTATTAATCAACTAGACTTCAATCCGGAGGTGGGTTTCCTAGATTAAAATCAAGAGGGCCACTGAAAAGGTGAAGGAAATTAATAGTCCGAGAGGCAAGAAGTCTAGATAAAAAGTTGAATATTCAACTAGTACGTAAAACTTTAATTGATAATGGCTACCCTCTAAATATCATTAACAGATTAATAAAAATTAGGATTCACAACATTTACAATCAACAGGGTAAACATGAATCTCAAATTTCTAAAGGTTTCACGGTAGTTCCATATATCTCTGGTATAACTGACAAAATTGCTTCTATTTTAAGACAAAATGACAATAAAGTCATTTTCAGACCAATCAAATCCAACTTAAAATTGTTTACTTCGCTGAAAGATAGTTTAGACATTTTTCAAAAAAGAAATGTGGTCTACAAATTTAATTGTTTAAACTGTGAAGGTTGTTATGTTGGACACACAGACAGACCTCTACATCTTAGAATTAAGGAACATACACGCCGAAATTTTAATTTATATAATATGACTGATCTAGAAAGACATAGAATTGAGACTGGACATTATTTGGATTTTACTAATCCTAAAATTATAACTCAAGAAAAAAACTTTAAAAAACCCTTAACGATTGAATCATTTTTTATCAAAAAGAAACGGAAACTGTTAATTTAAGGTTTGCGAATTCTAATGTATCTAACTTCTACAGCTCATTATGTAATTTTTAGAATAATTTAATTTTCATAAAAAGTTTCCAATTAAAAATTTTTTTTATGTTCTTAAACGTAAATTATCTACTAATCTCCAATCTACATACTCATAAAGTCTCTTTTATTTCATTTTCATATTCTCAAACAACTTCAGTTCTCAGCGCTTTCTAGAACACATCATTGACAAACACATTTTAGTTGACTTTAGAAATACTAGCTTCAGTTTACGATGTACAAGAGGACGGTCTGGTTCACTCTCAGAACCTTTGAACGATTTTATATATATTTCGACTCATTGAAAAATGTTAATATTTCTCTAATTTTTTAATAATGACAAGGTCATTACTTTCAACAATTTTTCATTCATATGACTTTTGATAAGATAACCGTTTCTTCACTTTTTCACAACTTTTTCTTACTTTCAACCTCAGTTCTATTTTATCGAACCATCGTATCCTATAGGCATAACAACTTTTTTCATATACAATACAACTAAATTAAAAAATTTCTTTTCTCTATTGCACAGATGTTTTATCGTTCTTCATATTTGCAACAAAAATCATAAAAATCGATATAACATCATCATTTATCTCACAAAATAGAGGATGATCTACTTTTGTTGATATTTTGTGCCCTCTCCAGCTTACTCTTAATCTTTATAAATTAATCGTTTTACTTATATCTTAATTTTCTGAAAATTTGTGTTTTACAATAAAGTTTTATGTTTTTTAACAGGCTTGATAAGGGACTATATTTTGTCCGAAACGTCGCCAAGTTTTTTCAAATTCAAACTCGTGTTTTTTATTTCTTGGACCTTCTAAACCGGAAACTATATATTATATAAGCTGCTGTTTTCATAATATGCTTAACATTAGATTTTATACCATTGTTTTTGAACTCTCATCACTTCTGGAAAATGATAATGGGATTGTCAAAATCTTCCTTTTCTTGTTTTCTTTATATCTATTACGATTTTTTTAAGCACACGGAATTATCTTTTATTGAATATTACTCATGTTCCACCTACATTTAAATAAGCTTCTAGTGTAAAAAATGTAGACCAAAAATTTGTATATTTGAGACGAGATTTACAACTTCCCTCATTGATATTTAATATATAATAGAAAATTACAGCAAAACAAAAGTACAATTTCTAATAGATACAAGGGAACTTCTAGAAACTGTCGATGAAAAATGACATTAAACAAATATAACAATACATAAATTGATAGAAAAATAAAATAAAAAGATAAATTTTCTTGTAGTTACTATTATTATTAACTGATTAACTTTAAATAAATTCTAAATAAATAATATGTCCCAATCT
>NC_046659.1:55351592-55355491 GCF_010883055.1 Belonocnema kinseyi
TATTTTTTATTTACACACTACCGCAATATTCTTTACCTTTTGTAGATAATATATTACGTGAGAAGTTTTTAAAAAATCAAGAATTTCTCGAATTGTGTACCTTGACTTCAACTTGTAGCATGACCTAAGAAAGTTGTATCAAAAATTTCATACTCATACCAATTAGTCATTGAACCCCCCATTATTTTTAAAGTTTTATTAGCTTCAATTAAACATGAGAGTTCACAGATTACGTCCTGTAAATTTCAGTATTTTAACTGAAGCATCTTATGTCACAGCACAAGTAGAAGTTAAAAATCAAAATCTAAGAAATTCTCGGGAACAACCGCTCTCGCGGTCGACAGCAGTAATTGCTGTATGAATTAAAAATTTTTGTTAGATTTCTTAGGTCATGTCCCAAGTTGAAATCGAGGTATTATATTCGAAAAATTTCTGAATCTTTTTTTTTAAGCTCCTCAAGAAGTATAATCTGTCAAAAATGTCAAAAATATTTGTTTTGTGGCTCAATCGACGCGTCATTTAATAAGCTTTTCAGTGCTTCTTAACAGAAGTTTCTTCATTCATTTTTGAATAAGTAATTTTGTTTGAAAGTCAGCAGTGATTTTTAATAGTACTTTTGCCGATCGTATCGACAATTTCCGACGGTCGTGTTTATATAAATATATTTGTGTGTGTGTGTCATATTACTTGATAATTAGTTTTAGAAAAAATAATGACTATTAAATTATGCGAAATATAATTATTCTCTGAGTTAAACTCGTATTAAAAATATTATTAAGAATAAGAAAACAAAGTTGAAAAAATCTGCATAATGCTGAAGTGCGCAAATACAGTAGTAATAGCGCGTATTAGTCAGCCCGCGAACGACTGCCCGAATACAATCTGCCTTATTTACCACTCCTCGGTAAATCGAAAATATGCAATATTACTGTCAGCTTTCTCTACCTAAATCACTCTTAACAATTAAAAAAATATTGTATACTTTTCAAGTAAATACTTTTACAATTACCTAGATAGGTTTGCAGGGTAAGCAGAATTTATATTATTTATCTTAAGTATTTTGATACTTAAACAATTTTATAATAATGATTAGAAATATTTTTTTATAATATCATGAAATTTTTGCGTAATATTTGTACAATCTCCGCAGAAAGTTTTGATACATTTGAATTGACCGTTTGGAGAAACATGATTTACTTCAAAGACTTGAAAGAGAATATCTGTGCAGGCACTGAATCTATGATATTAAAAAAACCGTTAAAAAATTTAAACATTTCAAATCATTATTTTAATAAATGATCCAAACAAATGTAGCTTCAAATTCAAAGGATTTTCCAGCAAAATTATCATTTTGAACATTCGCGTTCAACTCAGAGCCAAAACTAGAAAATATTTTCCTACAAATTTGGAAAAATCATCCAATTGAGAGAAAATCCTACTATTAACTCTTTAAATTCAGACCAAGAAGACAAATGAATATTAGGTCATTATTTCTGAGAAATTCTAAAAAATTTACTCGTGCATTAGGAGTTTTTGCCAACTTAAAAGTCTGAGATCCGCTGCTTGCGTTCATAACGTTGCACAGTGGGCCGAAATCGCGAAAAGCCAGCGAAAAGTATAAAATGTTCATAAAATAGGCCAAATTTCGCGAGTTACGGGTTTTTGGTATCGCTGATTACGAATCCGATGTAAAAAATCCCGAGAACAAAATGCAGAATTCAATATGGCGGACGAGTATACTAAATAAATTTTGGATTGTGAACCTGATGTCAAAAACTAAAAAAATAGCGGATCTAATATGGCGGACGAGTATGTTAAATAAATGTTTGATTATTTGAAAATTGGTATTAGAAAGTTTTTAAGTACCTTAATTACGAACCTGATGTCAAAAACTCAAAAAACAAAATGGCGCACTTCAAAGTAAATCCAAGAGCATTTTAGAAATATATGGCCCCTCTATATCGCTTTTTCGAGATCTATAAGTATCCATGAGACAATTCCAACTTTCAAAACTAATTAAAAAAAAATTCTGATTTTTGGCCAGCTTTTCGCGATTTCGTCCCACTATGCGTCGTCGGATTTCAGTTATACTTATTATGCTAAATTTTTTTTAATTCTGCCTAGCAGAGATAATAAGTTCTTAGAATATACTAAACATGGGCTAATAATCAAATTAAAATTCATCACTATTAAAGGTAAGTTACATTAGAAGCGTCTCCCAGTATATCAGAATTTCAAATCAATTAGATTTCATTTCTTTATAACAATTTTATTGATGAAAGATTCATGTTGGATTTACAAAACCTAAAAATATTCATGTTATGGATTTTGTTCAAACTCACTGTACCCATTTAAAGAAAAAATGAACTGATAAACATTTTGGTTGAAAACAATTTTTCCATTCCTAGTTAAATGCAGTTTATAAACTTTCGAGAATAAATTGCATCGGAAGTCTTGATTTCAACAATATTAATCAAATCTCTACTCTTTTATATTAAACTTACAAAATCGCTTCATGCTCTTTCATGCCATATTTCTGCGCTCAACATTTTTGGCCTTTTGCAATTTTGGCGTGAGTTAAACAGCATAGTTATTGCTAAGATCATGTAGAAATGATAAACTAACAGATTTAAAGGACAAAAATAAGAAATAAAGAATTACAAATTTACAAAAACAAAATTTATCTGTAATTTTTAACATTTATAAACCTAGTAAAGTATATTCTAAAATTTGTTCTTAAATTTTAATTCGGACAAATATTTAAGGAGACTTCTGGCTAAAGCAGAAAAACATTTGAATTCTGACTCCATGACTGAAGTTAGTGAGACTGAACTATTCGTAAATAAGAGAAAGAAATGTTTGCCCATTTTCTATGGGCAAACGTGAGAGACAATCGGGTATCCCTTCTTATCGCGTGTTTCGTTTCGTCCCAGTCATCTCGATATCGACCTACGGATTGCCAAAAACAGTAACCAATCAGAGACTTACATCTATTATGGCTAGGAGAACCAGTATTTAACAACGGTTTACCAGACCACTCACAATATTGGTAAAATAACCAAATAACTCAAAAAAATGTATGAAGAAATTCATATAAATAATTTTCCAATAAAAGCATACGAGTTCTTTGTATTTCTGATCGTACAAATAAATCCAACATTTTTAACCTTTGAACTGTGATTACTGGTGATTACTAGTTTTTTTCGCATTATTACATATAATATTTTATTCTGAAAAATGAGTAAATTTTGGTCTAAAATAGCATTTATACAATAATCTGAACATACGAGATTTTTTCATTCTAAAACTTTTTTCAATTTTATAACAAAAACTTGGCGTTTTACAATATCCCTGTTTTCGAAAAAAACTCTATTTACATTTTTAAAAATATTTGACAAATACCTCATTCTAAAATAACTGTTCAATGCTAACATTGCAATTACGTCTAAGCCCAGACCATTTTTTTCCTACTTCTGCTGAACTATTGAACATTATTTCGTTTCTTAAAGGAATTCATTCTCATAAGATTCGAATTTAAGTTGTTTGCGTATAGAAAAAAAGATTTTTAAACTACCGTGGTTTATATGAGCTGCATGGAATTCCTGCAACCGCCCTTGTCTAATATTCCATTTGTCGAGTGGGACAAGAAGGCCATCTATGCATGGGCACGTGAAGCTACACAGGGACGTACCGGAAATAAGTTCAGCCCTCGATTTCCGGACACAGAGTAACTTAGTACTAACCACAAATTTGAAGAATGACGGAGCCGGACTCGTTGCTCGTGGTAGTTATTAGGAGTTTGGACTTGTGTGTCGGATCTACGCGGCGTGAATACTCGCGATCGAGTGGTACGATTGCTTCAGGCGATCCAAGCGTAAACCTCATTCCTAGCTCACCCT
>NC_046659.1:55355591-55359420 GCF_010883055.1 Belonocnema kinseyi
GTGTGTGTGTATGTATGAAAAAAGCATAAACAATAACACAATTTTGAAAACGCTGTTAGTTAATAGTTTTTGCTCTTTTTTTGCTCTCCGATGATCTATAATGAACAAAAAGGTTCTAAAAGTGTTAAAAGAAACATTAAAAAACGTACAGATACCCTAGCACTTTAAATGAATTACTTGACACTTTAAAATTTCCTTCTAATTATAATTTTAACAAAAAACTACCCTTCAACGTGAACTTGTGTATAGGAACATACATATGTATGAAAATATCATAAAAAATAATACAATTCAGAAAAAATTTGAATTGATATTTTTTTGCTCTTTTTTTGCTCTCCGATGATATATAATAAGTTCCCCCAAGTAATTTCCCCCTCAATATATATATATATATAACCTCGCGCTCCGCGCTCGGTCTTTGTATGTTCCAGATATCCACAGATTTTTTTTTAACTAAAAGTCAAAACATCGACAACAGTAATTTGGTTATAGTGACTTGTTTTTTCTTAAAGCTCCTTCGGCTTTAACGAATACATTCTCATCGCGTATCTCGTGCTTCGCACTCGAATTTGTTTCTCAACTTATATATCATTTCCATAAATGTATATTATTAAAATTCATAACATGCATTGATATTAGAACAGACGTACTTTCATTGTCTCTTTAAGAAAATGCGCATTTTTTAACAAAGCTTGTTATTAAACATTTTACTGCAACTTCTGCCGGTTTCCAAAAACTGTATTTACTCATTTCCAATTTTATTTTAATGATTCAAATGTAGCACATACGGTCGAAACATCAGCTTCACCCTTTTTCAACTTCTAAATTAAATCCCTAACTCAGTGACCCACAAAACTTTGATTAACGAGGGTTTGGGGGCGGGAGTGGGAGGTGGTTAGTTTCAAGCAAGAGTCATAGCTGATTAGTGTTTTATGCTGACAAGTTCAACCAACCTTCAGCAGCGTTGTGTTAGATGGGAGTATATATATATATATATTATCTCATTTTCACATTCCCGTCCCATAGTGGGGAAAAACGACATTTTTGGTTCAAAATAACGTACAGTCGACAAATATTGAGCGATTCGAACAAAAAAAATTGAAAAAAAGCTGCTAAGATTTCTAGGAGAGTTGTCGAGCCTGATTTTTCAATTAGATTTTCAATTTTTTATAAATAAACAAACAAATATGACGAAAAAAATGGCCATTTTATCTATTTGGCGTTCACAGTGCTCGTCAATAACATGGAAAGTGTTGAAATCGCCCAAGTTTCATAAAATAATATTAGCTGAAGATGTTCAAATATTATATATATTATTAAGCAACAACATTTTTTATAGACAAATTATTTGTTGAAAAAGTGTTTTTTATGATTTTTCATAATCATACGTTTTTTCTAGTTATATTGCAAGACATCTTATGAACAAATGCATTATTCGGGCATTTGTCGGCTGAAAAATTCAGTTTTTCAATGCCAGTGTTTTCAGAGGGGAACTTAATGGGATAAATTGATAAATTTGATTATTTCTTTGAACAAATTTAATGAGCAAATGCATTAATCAGGCATTTGTCTACAGAAAAATTCATTTTTTTTCTGTGCCAACTGTTTTAATTAGGATATCGAAAAAAATTAATTTTCCGTCCACAGATGCCCGAATAATGCATTTGTTTGTTAAATCTGTTTTTAAAAATCATAAAATGTGTCAGCTCATCACGAATGTTCCCGAATTTATTATAAAGATTACAATTAAAAGTCTGATATCGAAACAAAAAATAATTATTCCGTTGATAGATACCCCAATAATGCATTTTTAAATTAAATTTGTTTTAAAAAATCATAAAAATGATCCAAAAATTATGAATTTTGCTGAAATTGTAATGAAGTTCCCAACTGAAAAGACTGCCATTAAAAAAACCGAATTTTTCTGTCGACAGAGCCCAAATAATGCATTTTTAAAATTAAATTTGTTCAAAAAATCATAACATTAATCAACAAATTATGAGTTTTGCTAAAATTATCATTTATTTCCAAATTGAAAACATGGAGATAGAAAAAAACGAATATTTCTGTCGATAAATGTCTGATTACTGCATTTGTACATTAAATTTATTTATAATGTAAACAATTATAATCAGAAGAGAAATTTTTTTACATAATGTTCTTTCGATTTCAATTTCTTGCAACATAACTTGAAAAAATATGTATTTATGGAATGTTGTAGATAAAATTTTTTCATCAAATAATTTGTTGATAACACATTTTTTTTGTATATTGTCTAATATTGGAATATCTTGAACTAATGTTATTTTATAAAACTTGAGATTTTTCAACCATTATCCTGTTATTGATGAGCATCGGCAACGTCAAATAGAATAAAGTCAATTTTTTCGTCATATTTGTTTAATTATAAAAAAATTGAAAACCTAATTCAAAAATCAGACTGAACAACTCTCTTAAAAATCTTATTAGCTTTTTTTACAATTTTTTTGTTGAAATCGGTGAAGATTAGTGGGCTGTACGTTATTCTGAACCAAACAAGTCCAGAGTTATAGCATTTACAAAATTTCAAAAAACACACCAAAATCAACATTTTAACATTTCAAAATGTTGATTTTGGTGTGTTTTTTGAAATTTTGTAAATGCTATAACTCTGGTAAATTTTGGTTTTATAGCAACAAGTCATTAAGAAAAATTGTTCGTCTGTTTGAATACTATGAATATCCATACAGAAAAATTTGGAATTTTTAAAAAAAGTGGTCTCAAAAATTTTCAAATACGCCCACTATTTGAATTTTTATCCAAAATGGCTGGCTTACAAACTTGACTTATATTTTAGCACACTTAAAAGGTATACCACAGGCCAATCAAATCTGTCAATTCTTTCGAAAGTTATCGTGATACCAAACTAAAAGTCTACAGACACACACACAGACACACAGTCGGATACATTCGTAAAAACCTGTTCTTCAGATTCAGGGGATCTCAAAACGTGGACATTTGACAAAAACGGGGGAGGGGGGTCAAATTTTATACAAAGCTAATACTTTCTCTTGATGAGAATGTAAAAAGCAAAATATATGGCGTATTCCATTTTTCAATTTGCTTCGGTGGCGGCGCGAAGGGGACGGACCTTATTTATATTCATTTTAATATTAACATTCATGTCATATCAATATTAATATATGTTAATACAGAATTAAATGTTCAAATATAAAATCTAATAGCTTTTTTTTAATATTAAAAATTTTGCCGCTTTGATATTTGATATTTTTTATTTAGCCACAGTTTCATGAAACCTTACATCTTTGCACTTTGTATAGTGGTTGGGATTGGGCTAACATGAACTGATAATTTATCATAAATTATGCTTAAATCACCATAGGATACCGTAAGTTACCATAAGTTATTGATAAATGGCTGATAAATTATACAAAATTATGGACCTTGTTGATGCCTTAAGTTTATGAATATTTCGCGTAATTTATAATTTTGCCGGAAATTTTTGAACTTCTCCCGGAAATCGTTGGATAATTTCGGGACATTTTCGTTAATTGAAACATTTACTGGAAATTCCCAAAAAAATTTGAAATAATGGCATTTCAAAATTTCTCGAAAGTTTTTTTCTATGGTTTTTCAAATCGAGAATTCCCTGATATCTACTTTTGTGATTTGTTCCACAATATACTAATCCCTATTCATGATACATACTACCTCTCTATTTTCTTGTTTCTAAAATCATAAAAGTAACTTTTTTCTTCATCCATAACAGAAGTATTTTTTATAAAAGAAAATGGGAAATTAATTTTACGAGCCATATCATCAATATTTC
>NC_046659.1:55359520-55364844 GCF_010883055.1 Belonocnema kinseyi
GTTTTTCTCTTGTGCTTTCTTAATCCGGGCTTTCAGGAGTGAGTACTCGAGATAGATAAGATTTGATACATTTTGCTCACCCCTAATACTGAAGTCAAGTCCAAGTGTTGCAGCAGCCTCCTCCACTGCTTTGTACAGAAATGCTCCTTTGCCCACTTCTTCGTGATTCCTGACCATTTTAAGAAGAGGGTCTCTTCCATTTGTAACTCTATGTGCTGTACCCAGAATAATCCTGTTGGCTTACCAAAAAGTAGATAGATATATAAACATTTGTTTTTCAGCCTGACAAGCTTACCTCCCCCTCTTCCAAAAATTTCTCCTCATATTTACACGCTCGACTCCCTGTTATAATTCCTAAAATCGTCATTCCTGTCTCCCTCCTGACAATATAGCTCGGCGTGTTCCTTGCCCAACCCAGTGTCCATTTTGCATACCTGTCCTGTATCCTATTTATCTCCTCACTTACCTTCCATCCCCACTCCTCCACTCCGTAAAATAAGCCACTGATCACTAGCGAATCAAACAATTTCATGCTGCTTACAAAATTATCTGAGAACAACCTCTTTCCCAGGCCCCACACCTGCCTCGTCACAACATTTGCCCTTCTCATCCTCTCTTTAACATTCCTTCAAAACAGAAAGCCCAGGTACACAAACTCTTCCACCTCTCGTACCGCTTTTCCCTTACACTTCCACTTCCGTCCCTTATCTCTCGCACCTCCTTTCCTGAACACCATAACCTTCAACTTGTCCGCATTTAACTCCAAACTATTTTTGTCTAAGTATCTTCTCAACCTCTTCATCATCTTCTTTAAAGGCTCTTCGCTCTTTGCCAGGAGCACTATGTCATCTGCATATGCGAGTGACCATATCCTGACTCCTCCTACCCTAACTTCTCCTACCACTTCAGCCGCTAGCTTACTTTCCATATCTGCGATCAAAACTGCAAAATGCGTTCGACTAAGCGAGCACCCTTGCCTCAACCCCCTATCCATGCAGAATCTCTCCGAAATTTCCTCCCCTCCTCTCATCCTATCTTCCATCTCCTCATATCTCCTTAACCCTATCGATCAGATCCCTCTTCACTCCTTTCTCTTCCATTGTCTTCCACAACCTCCCACTATCCACAGAAGAGAATGCGCCTTTTAGATCTGCAAAAAACGCGCACACGTTGGCACCCTTTTTGGTTAGTTCTCTATCCACCACGTGCTGCAAGACGTAAATATTGTCAATAGTACTCATTCCCTTCCTAAAGCCCGCGCAGCCTATCTGACAACACCATCGCATATAGTTTGTACGCAGTATTCATTAGCATAATTCCTCTATAATTTTCCAGCCTCTCCCTATCCACCCTCTTATACAGTGGTACGTTCAACTCCTCCCTCCACCCTCTTGGGAACCCTCCCCCTCCATACTTTTTTCACTAACCCCTTCAGCCTCTGCCTTACCTCTTGTATGCCAAACAGCCATGCTACGGTCTCTACCCCGTCCATCTCTGCTGCCTTAGATTTCTTCAACTTCATTATCTGCTTCTCTATCTGCTCGTCATTCAGCTCCTCTCCATCTACCTCCCTCGTTCTTCTGTTTCCCTCATCGCTCTTTCGTGTATCTGACCCTTGAAATGAATTCTTAAACAATTTTTTCATTCGCCGCTCCCTATCTTCTCACTTACCCCCACCCTAGGTTTCCTAAACCTATTAATTATCTTCCATACGTCCCCTTCTGTCTCAACTCTTCTCGATTCCTCTTCCAGCTCTTCTTCCAGCTCTTTTTCTTTTTCCTGCTCTTTCTTCTTACACATCGCCTAAACTCCTTCCTCATTTCTACGCACTCCTCCCTATTCACGGTTCCTTCGTTCCACTTCCTGTACTTCTTTTTCACCATTCTCTTCATCATTTTACATTCCCTATCCCACCACGGCTTCACCATTCCTTTTTTCTTCTTGCTAAATAACTTCTTTTGCACACAACCTTTCACTTTCTCTTTCACCCACCCTCTATCCACTATCCAGTCTCTTAGAATCTCCCCCTCTTTATTTATTATCTTATCCTTCGATTTTCTTTCGAAGCTCTCCCTTTCTCGGTACAGGCCCCCTTCCCACCCAATTCTCGCATTAAAACCCCCTTCCCCATTACCACCATACCCTCATCTCTATCTCCTCGTAAGTTTTCCACCCTTTCTTTAATCCTTTCCATTCCATCCTTATTGTACACAGTCACAAACTTATACATCACCCCTCCTATACTTACAGCTCTCATCTGCACGCCCTCCCCCTCTCCCCCTCCATAAACTTCTTCCTTTAATCCATCCCTAACACCTGTTATAATTCCCCTACTAGCCCTTCCTTTCCTCTTTACTTTGACCGCCTCCTGTAGCCTCCACCTATACCCCCTTGGCAACTTTCGCTCTGCTCTATCCCATTCCTCGGCCATAGTAATCCATAGTAGGTCTTGAGTCCACAAAGCTAACTAAACCTGTTATAGAGTTACATGAATGGAAAAAGATGTGCTTGAACTTTTAGTATCTACTCTTCACTCATAAAAATTATAAGCTTTGGTCATGACTACATTCAAATATGATGGGCCATATCTTGTCTTTCCCTCCGTAGAAAAGCAAAAGTGTTTGATTCAAACAATTGGATGCACATATAAATCTAGCGTTTTCAGTCTACATAACAGTAAACCCTAGGAATAAATTTTATCTTTCAAAGAGATAAAAACGTTGCATCACGTTTATCTGACAGAAGATAAATTTTATCTGAAAATAAGATAAAGTTTATTTGACGTAAATATTTTTTTAACATAGGTTATATGTCAGACGACTTCGTCTATTTTCACAGAAAAAATGTCCTTCATAAATTTCAAAATCCTCGCGGTATTCAATTTTAAATATTCCCACTTCATTTCACTAATTTTGAACCCAAAAATCACTCACCTACACTTACTTAATACACAGTCTGCACTTTGGTTTGTTTATACCAAATAGTGTTTGTTTACAATTTTTGAAGTCTACATTAGGGTCGATAGAAAACTCAAGATTTGTTCAAAAAAAGTAAGGGACTGAAGTTGGCTGAGTCTGACATATCACCTATGTCAAAAAAATATTTACGTCAGATAAACTTAATCTTTTTTCAGATAAATTTTATCTTACGTTAGATAAACGTGATGCAACCTTTTTATCTTTTTGAGAGAGGAAATTTATTCCTGGGGTTTACTGTGTTATCATTATGATACGTATACATCAAAATGATCATTGTAGTATCTAAAAACTCTTAGATTTCTATGAGCCCCCATTTTTTTCGAATCGAACCTTTCTTAATTTTTATTTTCGTCGAACATCAAAATAACTATTATCTTGTTTTTAACTGTCATATTACCAAATTTGACTACCAATCAAGGTAATGCTTTCTTATGTATCACGGCAGTATTATAGTGCATATAAATGTGCACGTCCAGTCAGAACATCATCTGTCAGAAGATTATTCTTAAATATAATAAAATTTCTACGCATGCATCACTTCTTTTGACCGCAGATTTAAATTTCTGTAGAACGGAAGTCATCATAATGGTGACTCGTTTAAATGTATTCTTCTAAACTAGAATTTTTAAATGAATTGAAAGAAGCTATCCCTGCTGAAAATGTCGAATTCCGAAATTAGTCCGAACTTCTCGGAAATCAATTTAATATAAGATTTTTTGCCGAAACATGTCTGGTATAATCCAAGGACTGTACGAAACCGTCAGGAATTGGTCTGGTTAAGTCCGGAATCTGTTCGTCGGGAATTCAGAACCTGGAATAATTTTCTCTAAAGTAAAAATAAAGTCCGGTCTAATTCAAAATTCATCCGGACGAAGACTTTCAGTTCAAAGCGAGTCCGAATTAGCCTGGCATAATTCCGTACACTGAGAGACTTTTTGTTCAAATAAATGATAAAAATTAATGAGAATTTAGTATAATATCGTTCCAAAATTGAAACTATATCAATGCTGACAAGCGAAGTTAGAACGATAGTAATACATTTTATTCGAAAGAGTGAAAACATCTTTTGCAGTTGCCATGCAAAGTATATGAGAATCTCAAACGACTATATGAAAAAATACTCGAACCATGAAAAAATTTAGCCTTTAAAAGAAGGAACTAAATACACAAATGAAATACAATTAAATACGGAAACACGCGTACAATTATTATTTTTATTATTATATACTTCATTTATTCATTACATACATAATCACACGCTTAATTGCAATGAAAAATCAGAACACGGCTACTGCGAGATTCGAACCTAACTTATCTAAAGCACTAACGCATTCCCTAACAACTAAACCCCACGGCAAACTTACATTATGGAATATTTGGCAAAAATCTCGGCCAAGCGGCGTCGCTTAAAAACTCAGGGCATTATGATTTTTAATGATTAAATTTATTTTTTTAAATAAATTTTTTTAAGGTTATATACCATACATAAAGCCGGTAGCGTTAAAAAAAATTGTCGGTACCAAGTAAAAAAAAATTTATTAATAACCGATACATTATGGAATATTTGGCAAAAAACTCGGCAAAGCAGCTTCGCTTGACAACTCAACACAATACAAAAAATATCTGGGCCCGGTTGCACGAGTGATTTGTTGCTTCAGACATTTTGTAACATACAGGTTAAACCTTTTAATACTTTCAATGATTAAATTGACTTTTAATAAAATAATTTTTTTAAAGAAACTTGTATGAATAATATTATATAATTTTATATCTCAGTAACTCATTACAATAAACTTGAGTTTATTGAGATCTAATATTTTATAAATTATACTCAATGAATTAAATCTTATTATCTTAGTGTATAACTTTCGTGAGAAGAAATTCCTAATCTTTTAAATCTCATAGTAAATGAATGAATTGAAAAGAGAAAGAGTTAACTCTCATTTAAAATGTTGTGAAACATAACCTTTCGACTCGATTGGAAAATGGCGAAAACAATCGAGGAGCATTCTCAAAAGAAACTATATGAAAAATCAAGAAAAATGATTTTATAGTTTGCTATGCGTCTCAGGTTTTTGTCAACTTCATACTGACCATATCAATTTCTAAAATACGTTTTCGAGATTATTATATTCACTATTCTTTTTATTCGAATTATATATATATATATAACCGCAGGATTTCGCCGGGATCGGGTGCTAATCTGGAAAATTGCACCCGCTCCCAGCGAAATCGCGGTAAAATCTTATATATATATATATATATATTCGGTTCGGTTTTGATTCCTCTAGAATCAAACCGAAGGGCCTATGACAAAGCCACCGAACGCGTCCTCGGGTTGCGGAT
>NC_046659.1:55364944-55367704 GCF_010883055.1 Belonocnema kinseyi
AAAGAAAATAGAAGGATAAGCTAATAAATAAAGAGGGGGAGATTCTAAGAGACTGGATGGAGGATAGAGGCTGGGGGTGGCGAATGGTATGGTAAAAGGAGACGAAGTGGGAAAATACACGTATGTAAGTAAGAGGGGTGTATCGGTGAGAGACTATGTGATTATGAATATAAAAGGGTGGGAGGAGATAGAGAAATTCGCAGTAGAAGGGAGGGTGAAATCAGACCATTAGCCATTAAGTTTGTGGATATAGGGGGAGGCTGGCGAAAGGCAGGGTGGGGAAGAAGGGCCTTTAGGGGAGGGGGTGTCATGGACAAGAGAGGCGATAGAGAAGTATCAGGAGCAGTTGGGCAACGTAAGCTTTGAGGGGGAGTCGGTGGACGAGATTTTGGAGGATCTACAAGAGAAAGTGAAAGGTTGTGTGCAAAACAAGGTATTTAGGAAGAAGAAGAAAGGAATGGTGAAGCCGTGGTGGGATAGAGAATGTAAAATGATGAAGAGAAAGATGGAAAAGAAGTACAGGATGTGGAAGGAAGGTACCGCGAAAAGGGAGGAGTACGTAGAAATGAGGAAGGAGTTTAGGGCGATGTGTAAAAAGGAAGAGCAGGAAAAAGACAAAGAGCTGGAAGAGGAGTTGAGAAGTGTTATGACAGCATGGGATGTGTAGACGGTAATTAATAGGTTTAGGAAACGTAGGGTGGGGATAAGTGAGAAGATAGGGAGCGACGAATGGAGGAAATTTTTTAAGGATTCATTTCAGAGGTCAAATACACGAAAGAGGGATAAGTGGATTAGAAGAACGAGGGAGGTAGATGGAGAGGAGCTGAACGATGAGGAGATAAAGAAGCAGATAGGGAAATTGAAAAAAATCTAAGGCAGCAGGGATAGACCGGGTACAGAACGAAGCTTGGCTGTTTGGCACACAAGAGTTAAGGCAGATGCTGAAGGGGGTAGTGAAAAAAATATGGAGGAGGGAGGGATTTCCAATAGGGTGGAGGGAGGGATTAATCGTACTACTGTATAAGAAAGGGGATATGGAGAGGCAGGAAATTATAGAGGAATTACGCTCATGAATACTGCGTACAAAATATACGCGATCGTGTTAGCAGATAGGGTGCGCAAGGATGTTGAGGGGAAAGGAATATTGCCGGAGACGCAGGCGGCCTTTAGAGAGAGAAGGAGTACTATTGGCAATATTTACGTATTGCAACACGTGGTGGATAGAGAACTAACCAAAAAGGGTACCAAAGTGTACGCGTTTTTTGAAGATCTAAAAATCACGTTCCCTTCGGTAGATACAGGGAGGTTGTGGGAGGCAATGGAAGAGAGGGGAGTGAAGAGGCGCCTGATCGAGAGGACAAGGGAGGTATATGAGGAGACGAAAGATAGGGTGAGAGGAGGGGAGGGAATCTCTGAGGGATTCTGGATGGACAGGGGGTTGATCGCGGATCTGGAAAGTAAGCTAGCGGCATGAGTGGTAGGAGGAGTTAGGGTAGGAGGCGTCAGGTTATGGTCACTGGCATATGCAGATGACATGGTGCTGCTGGTAAAGAGCGAAGATGCTTTAAAGGAGATGATGAAGAGGTTGTGAAGACACTTGGACAAAAATAGGCTAGAATTAAATGCGGACAAGTCGAAGGTTATGGTGTTCAGGAAGGGAGGTGGGAGAGATAGGGGAGGGAAGTTTAAGTAGAAGGGAGAAGCGGTACATGAGGTGAAAGAGTTTGTGTACTTGGGTTTCTTGTTTCGAAGGAATAGGGGAGTGGATGGTCCTATAAAAGAGAGGGTGAGATGGGCAAATGTGGTGATCAGGTAGGTGTGGGGACTGGAGGAGAGGTTGTTCGCAGATGATTTTGTAAGGAGAATGAAATTGTTAGATTCGCTAGTGACGAATGTCTTATTTTACGGAGTGGAGGGGTGGGGTTGGAAGGTAAGTCAGGAGGTAAATAGGATACAGGAGAGGTATGTAAAGTGGACACTGGGGTTGGAAAGGAATACGCCGAACTATATTGTCAAGAGGGAGACAGGAAGAACGAGTTTAGGGATTATAACAGGGAGTCGAGCGTGAAGGCAGAAGGAGAGGAGAGGATAAGAGAGTCAACGTTTAACGGAAAGTATGTGTGGATTATGTCAAGGGAGGGAGCGCAATATTTGTGCGGGAACGGGGATGCAAAAGTTGAGCACTGTTTGGAGTGGTGTGAAGAGGTAGAAAGGAGTGAGATAAGCATGGAGGTATTTTTGCATGAAAGGGGGGACAAAAGGCAAAATGGTTGAAGGGGGTGTTGTGTAAGATGGAGAAAAAGAGAAGGAAGGAGGAAGAGGAATAGATAAGGAAAGTTTGTAAATAGGAGAGGAAGTAGATGTAAGAAAAATGTAAATATTGTAAATAGTAGTTAAGTATTAGGTGTTAGCCGCGGAGACAGAGGCTGGTAATGCAAGGCCTAGCGATAAAAGAGCGAAATGCGTGCGAGACGAGGCGCAGCGGGGAAGGTCAGGCTATAGAAACGAGCGGATTGGCTATAAGGTGTGGATGGATCGTACTTTGTCAGAAATAATTGTAAGGAAATTTGGTAAAAAAATGGAAGTGTAAGCAAGTCAATCTTTTAAGGCCAGCAGGCCGAAAAATAAACGTTTATCTATTCTAATAATATAATAATATACGAGGGTAGTTCAATAAGTCCTTAGAATGACCAACAGATGGCGCGAATCGCTCCAAATCATCTGTTTTCAGTCAGCACCACTCCCGACTAGATATATGGT
>NC_046659.1:55367804-55372788 GCF_010883055.1 Belonocnema kinseyi
GATTTCGCTGGAAGCGGGTGCAATTTTTCAGATTAGCACCCGCTCCCGGCGAAATCCTGCGGTTGTCCTTATGACAAATTTTTAATTATATATATATAAATTTCTTCTGGAAACAAGTCAGGCGGCCTTCACTGTTTACGTTTCTATTCCACCGAAATCAGTCCAAGCCGATTTGAAGGACACCACCGACACTTGACTGAAAGGGAGAGTTTGGTGTATTTCGTATTTAGAATACTACTTTATCTTCTTGCTATTTTAATTACTCGTATGATAATATTGAACTTCGGTACTGTAATACGAATAAGTGTAATAAAACCTCGGTTTTCCCTATTTTGGAACGATAATATACCAAATTCTCATTCATTTTTTTCATTTATTCTAACAAAAGGTCTCTCAGTGTATGTTGAAGTGGTTCATGAAAGAGCAAACGTAAGACATTCTAGTTAGATCCGCAACCAGTCCAAACAAAAAAACCGAATCGAGAAATAGTACTAATCAATTTGAAATTAATCCGGAAGTTAAGTTCGTAACTTCGTAAATTAAAGTTTGGGCGAATATCGACCGATGAATATCTACCGTATAAATCCTAAATCTGAATGTCTGGTGAAATCACCTGTGCCATTTCGCTTATATGTACCTTTGTATAATAAGAGTTATTCATGTGGTTACTGCGATTTTAATTAACATTTTTTACCTTCAATTTCGTCCAGAAACAGAAGTAGCAATATTAATTTTATTCCTAATAAAATCATGTCAATTGAGTTGAATTAATATGCGTACTAATATCGCCATTTTAATTACGTTTAATTTTAATGAACTTTTGAGCATATTCCTTTACTATGTGTGATATAAATTGAAATCAATTTAATATATTTAAGAACATAAAACTTAATTTTTTTCAATTTAATTATGCACAATAATTTGCATACAATCCGATAAAAACTAAAATGTATGGAAAACTTTTAATCGAAAAAGAATTTTACCTACAGGATTTTTTTCTCATTTTCATTTTTGAATTTGGAACAACATTCAATACTATTTTTTAGAAGTTAAAAACATTTATAAGAAAATACTATATTTTATAGCAAAGAATAAAAAAAATTACGAATTAAAATAATAAAACCCACCTATCCATAACATGTGCAAAACAAAACAAAAATACTGATTAAATGGGGTACATATATTTATAAGGGGAAGCACTTGATAGAGATTTTATCACAAAGATACAAGCACTTGCAAGGCCGTGTGTACTAATTTCTGTGTAAATAAACGTAAGTTGAGTATAATAGTAATGTATAAAAGATTATTGTTCAAGTCTAGATTAGTAGATCCGTCCTACCATACGATTTTCGGATAGTACATGATTAGGTACCAACTAATCGCACCCATCAGTACATAAAATACGGACATGACCTGAAACGATCCGGATTGATTCTGTCAGACAGTGAAAACGTGATAACGACTGGATCTAATCTGAATTGATCTTATCCATCAGCTTAGCACAACTTTTGAACTGTAACGGATGATATTCGGATTTATTTTCGTACTACTACAGTCAAATTAATTGTAGACACGAGATAATAGAAACCGGATGACAAAAACTGAATCACAATGTCGCGGATCTGGAATTTGGGGCTTTAGCCATGAAAAATGAGTTAAGAAAGAAAAACTTTATAACTAAGCTACGCGAGATTCTATATAAAATGCTGAGATACAAAATTGCTAACGTAAAAACAGTAATAAAATCATATTTAAACTTTTGTTTTTAACTACACTGGGAATCCCATTTAAGTATCTCTTATTAACGTCGTTCCGAAAATTGATGCTGCGACGGTTTCGGATGGAGGAGCCCCGGGTCGAAAGGGGAAGTAAAGGTCCTTTATAGCCATGCCCGCAACCGCAATTAAATGGGATATCCAGCGTAAAGTTTTTATTTTAAACGTGGAAAATTATTAATAATATTTTTAAAATGGTTATTAATTATTCGTAGAATTCCTAAATGCATGAATGAAGCGGCGACGTACACGTACGTTTATGTTGAATAAGTAGAAAAATTTAAATAAATAAATAAAATAAAATAAAATTATCAACAATATTATTTTCTCACTTTGAAAGTTTGGAGCTGATACTTTTATTGCTGAAAAGTCTGTTATAGGGTCATGTGTTTGCATAAGTGCGGAAATTGTTGTATAAAGTTAGTCAAATGTTATCAACAATTTAATGTTTAAAATTTATATATTGTTTTAAAATTTAATGCTTAAATTTTATATATATATAGGAAATTTCAAGATTATAGAATCCTTCAAGAAAAATTTCAAAACTAATAAAAAATTTCGCATTTTAAAACTAAATTAAGATGAAAATTAAATCTGGAATATATCATTGGTTTACCATTTGCAATGCAATCAAAAATGACCATTTACGTAAGAGGAGTTTGCGATAGATATAAACATTTCACTCCCTATCTTAAAAGTAAAAAAAGTACTCAATCACTGTCATCATGCTAGATTATACGTAAAGCTTAGTTTACGTTCCGAACAAAGTGTCGTTTGTCTTGACCCACAGTAATGTATGAGACACCCCTTGTTTTATTTTATATAGTTTGATGTCCTTCTTCTCGAACGAAAATTGATGTACTATATACAATTAACACTAAAGATTTAAAGCGACAGTGGGAAATATTGTTCTTAAACAAATTCATTTAGAATTATAACTTAGTAGTCAAATTTTACTTTTAATGTATATAATAGAATAATTTCATTTATTTACTTCTTCCTTAAAAAGGTCCTAATATTTTAAAATAAATTATGGTACAAAATGAAAACCACATCAGACTCTTATCAGTATTTGACATTCTTATATTTATTAATTGAAATGCACATAAAATTCTAACGAATTACAGAATTCCTTCACTTTATGTTATAAGATCTTGTTCCCATAGTCCAAGTTTATCTGAAGAAACTCAACACGTCGAAAGCTTGTATCAAAAGCAATCAAAGTTCTTGAAACTATTGTGTTATCTAGAACACAATTTTTATCACATTTATTTCAGTGTAATTTCATTCAAGTATAAACTATATTTAATAAAATGTCAACTCAGATTTATTTATATATTTTCGAACAAAATTGCTTTGAATTGATTGAAATTGTTTTGAAGTGCGTCCCTAGAAATTGCCTCATTGAATGAAAATATGACCCCTAAATTTATGCAAATTTTTTGTTTGTGATATGCGTAAATTGAGTATATATAATCAATTAACTTTCAATTGGTTTATATAAGTAAACAAATTTGTAAAAGGGCATATTTTTATCGGGGGATATACTTCGAATAAATAACTCAATTTACGCATACAACAAACGAAAAATTTGCATAAATTTAGGGGTCATATTTTCATTCAACGAGACAATTGTTAGGGACGCACTTTAAAACCTTTTTCGGTAACCCTAATAAAAATAAAAACTTAATAGAAGTTAAAAATATTTAATTTTTCGGCAAAAAAATGTATTGTCATATTAAAGTTAATGAAATAAATTTTTTAATTACGAAGGTGAAAAACAACCTCTATTTTATAGGGTTAGTCGGGATTTTACTAACTTACACGGGGAAAGAATCTAAGTAATATCACAGAAAAAACTAAGATTCGATTATTTACGTATAGATTCTATAATTAGTGTAAAGTTTATCTTCTGTTTTTTCTGTGATAGCAGGAGCACTTCTCACGCATTTATAGCAGTGTCTTTGCTTGTTATCCTACTGAGGGAACCAAAATCCATTTATTTCTGTTGACTGGGTTCTGAAGGCTTTTGAATTGCGTATCTGTCACTGGAATTCCAAATTGCCACCGATTTGTTTTTTAAAGACTTTTAACCGTTGTAATTTTGTTGAGTAACTTATTTGCCGTAAAAGAATAATAATGAAATAGGAAATGGAATCTAGTAGACCTGCGCATGATTTCTTTTAATCTTTTGATGATTTATAAATTTCAAAAACTGTGTGAAATATGGCAACTTAACCCCGAAGAAGTCGGTTTCTTTCAAAAAGAAGGTAACCGATTTAATATAACCTTGCTTGAAATGGTCATTGCAGTACATGACAGATTCCAATCTGCTTGAGAAAATGACCGATTCACATAGTCGCAAGCCGATTATGTTTTAACTTTCTAAATCTGCAAATGATAGATACGCTGGGTAGCAAGAATTCATACATATAATATCGTTCCAAAATAGGGAAAACCGAGGTTTTATTACGAGGGTAGTTCAATAAGTCCTTAGAATGAAGTATAAAAACAATTTTTTTTGGGTAAATTTTTTTTTATTTTTAAACATAATCTCCTTGGAGCTCTATACACTTGGTCAATCGCTTTTCAAGTTTTTTTAATCCTTCAGAAAAGTGCGTTTTCGGAAGTTCCTCAAAATAAGCACTTACAGAGGCAATGACGTCTTCGTTGTCTGGAAATCTCTGTCCACCGAGCCATTTTTTCAAGTTTGGAAATAAGAAAAAGTCACTGGGGGCTAAATCTGATGAATACAGTGGTTGTTCGATCAATTTGAATTTTAGTTCTTCAATTTTAGCCATTGAAACGAAGCATGTGTGAACTCGGGTGTTGTCGTGATGAAAGAGAATTTTTTTTCTCGCCAAATGTGGTCGTTTTTTTTAAATTTCTTCTTTCAGCTGCTCTAATAATGATGCATAATATTCACCAGTGATTGTTTTACCCTTTTCCAAGTAGTCAATAAGTATAATTCCACGTGCATCCCAAAAAACTGTAGACATAACCTTACCAGCTGACTTTAAGGTCTTTGCCTTCTTTGGAGCTGGTTCGCCTGTGGAAATCCACTGTTTGGATTGTTCCTTTGTCTCAGGAGTGCAATGGTGTATCCGTGTTTCATCCACAGTCACAAATCGACGAAAAAAATCCTCACGATTCCGACTTATGCGCGCCAAAAGAGCCTCAGAGGCGACCACTCTATTGCGTTTATTCTC
>NC_046659.1:55372888-55394122 GCF_010883055.1 Belonocnema kinseyi
CCCCCCCCCATTACCACCAAACCCTCATCTCTCTCTCCTAGTAAGATTTCTACCATTCCTTTAATGCTTTCCACTCCATCCTTATTGTACACAGTCACAAACTTATACATCGCCCCTCCTATCTGACACGCATAGCAAACTGTGAAATCATTATTCTTGATTTTTCATATAGTTTCGTTTGAGAATGTTTCTTGATTGTTTCCGCCGTTTCCCGATCGAGTCGAAAGGTTATGATTCCCAACATCTTAAACAAAAGTTAACTCTTTCTATTTTTAATTTCTTCATTTACCATGGACTTTAAAACATTGGCAATTCTTTCTCGCGAAATGTATACACTAAGGTAATAAGATTTAATTCAGTTAGTACAATTTATAAAATATTACATCTGAATACACTAAAGTTTATTATACTGAATGACTGAGATATCAAATTAGAGAATATTATTCATACAAGAATGTTATCAGTTCCATTAAAAAAACGGAGTGTAAACATTGTCGGTACCAGTAATAAAAAAATTGTCGGTACCGGTAAAAAAAATACCAGTACCGAAAACTTTTTTTCAACGGTTTTTTTTAGAAAGCATCCCAGGAAAAAAGAATGTGTCATTTGCAGATTCAGAAAATTAAAACAGAATCGATTTGCGACTATGTAAATCGGTCATTTTCTCAAGCAGCTTCGAATCTGCCATGCACTGGAATGACCATTTCAAGCAAGATTATATTGAATCGGTTTCCTTCTTTTCGAATGAGACCGACTTTTTTGGAGTTAAGCTGCTATATTTCATACGATTTTTTAAATTTATAAATTATAGAAAGATTAAAATAAATCATGGGCAGGTCTACTAGATTCCTTTTGCTATTTCAGTTATTAGTTTTTTTTGCATATAATTTAGTCAACAAAATTATAATAACTAAAAGTCTTTAAAAACAAATAGGCGGCAATTTTGGCATTACAGTGACAGATACGCAATTCAAAAGCTTCCGAAACCCATTCAACAGAAGTCAATGGATTTTTGTTTCCTGTGATAATTCCAGCAAGATAGCGGCAGAGCGCGCATATTCATGGAATTCTTGAAATTCAAGGATTTCATGAAATTCAAGGATTTCATGAAATTCAAGGAATTCCTGCAATTCAATGAATTCAAGGAATTCATGCAATTCAATGAATTCAAGGAATTCCTGCAATTCAATAAATTCATGGCATTCAAGAAATTCATTCAATTTAAGGAACGTAGTTGCTAGCCTGCCAACGCCGGCAAGATTGCATGTTGCCGGCTTTTTTTCCTTTTCCTTTTTTGCATTTTTTTTTAATCGTATACTGATGTATGTTGATGCGCTGATTACAAACCTGAGCATGAAAAAACCTGCAAATATAATTTTCATTGTTAAAACTTAAAAAAATTAGGGATTTTATTTACGAAGTTTATATACACTATCTGTACCGGCAAGAAGCATATTTCAAGCATACGAAAGGGACTGTTATGCATTTTAGAATAAGGCCATGTAATTGAGGAGTGGTTTTTATAATTTTTGGCTTTTGACGCATTAAAAAGAGACGTTCTATGCACCCCTGTGACTGGTCACAGAAATAATTTCGGTCACATCCCTACCCCTTCTGACATCTCGTGGAGGGCAGGAAGGCGTGTCTGTGCCTAGTCGCAAAAATAATGTACGGTCGCACATTTCCCCTTTCCAACGTCTCGCGGGGGAGGCACCCTTGTGACTGGTCAAAGAAATAATTTAAGGTCGCACCCCTACCAATTTTGCAACGCCACGTGGGGACGGGAAGGCACCTCTGTGACTGGTCACATAAATAATGTAAGGTCGTACCCCTACCCTTTTCCAATGCCACGTAAGGACGGAAAGGCACCCTTATGGCTGGTCAAATAAATAATTTAAGATCGCACCCCTACCCCTTTTCCAACGCCACATGGTGTCGGGAAGGCACCCTAATGACTGGTCAAAGAAATAATTTAAGGTCGCATGTAGACTTCACCTTTAGGAAATTCAAAATACTTACCCTTTTTCAACAACGTGTTGTCGGATTAGAAGGCACCTCTGTGACTGGTCACAGAACTAACATTTTTCTAAGGCTTTTTATAGTCTGGGGAACAAATTAGTAAGGCGGCCGATATTGAGGATCGAACAGTGGTAGTGAACACATTTGGAAAAAAATAATTTTTTAATATCTTCTTCTCGCCCTCTAGCCTCTATCCTTAAATTATGCTTTTTAAAAAAGCCGATAAAAAAATTGTCGGTGCCGGTAATTTTTTTTTATTGGTACCCACAATTCTTTGTTTACCGCTACCGGCTTTGTATAGACAACCTTAAAAAAATGTATCTTATAAAAAATCAATTTAATCATTAAAAATCATAATACCCTGAGTTTTTAAGCGACGCCGCTTAGCAGAGATTTTTGTCAAATATTCCATAATGTAAGTTAGCCGTGGGGTTTAGTTGTTAGGGAATGCGTTAGTATTTTAGGTAAGTTAGGTTAGTTTTCGAATCTCGCCGCAGCCGTTGCGATTTTATAACGATTAAGCGTGCGATTATGTATCTAGTGAATAAATTAAGTATATAATAATAAAAATAATAATTTTACGCATGTTTATGTATTTAGTTGTATTTAATTTGTGCATGTAGTTTCCCCTACTGAAGGCTAAATCTTTTGGTAGAGTAAAATATTTTTTATATAGTCGTATGAGATTCTCATATGCTTTGTATGGCAACTTTAAACGATGTTTTCGCTCTTTGAAATAAAATGTATGACTATCGTTTTAACTTCGCTTATTAACTTTGATATAGTGAATTTTAAATTCTCACAAGTTTTATAAGAGTTAATACAATATCCTTTTCATTTGTGTGAACGAAAATATTAGTTTTGACGGCTGACAACCGCTATATTAATTTTTGATACGCAAACCCTGTTTTCCCTATTTTGAAATGATATTATACTAAATTTTCATTCATTTTTATCATTTATTCTCACAAAAAGTCTCTCAGTGTGAGTATATCCTATATTAGGAAAGCAAAGTGCTTGTTTCTCTAAGAGGAATCTTGTGGAGCGAGAAAAACGTATAACTTAACCATTCTGTGATTCCAAGAAACCCTGGCGAATTTGGCATGGTTTTCTTGCAACGAAGGTCTATACCCGCTAGTCAGCAAACGTCGAGAGGCGTTGCTTAAGGCCTCCGATGTAAAAAACCCATACCGAAAAAAAATTGTATGAGTTCGAGCAAATATATAAAGAACTTCTGCTTAACTTTGGACGTTAAACTTTCGTACTTTGATAAGAATAGCTCAAGTTGCTACTATACTTACATTTTTATTCCGAGTACCTTAAATGCAATTTGACTAAATCTAATTCAACCATGATCCGAGTTCCAACCCGCGAGTCATCTTATACATAAGGCATAAGCACGAGAAACTGTTCAAGAATCACTTATTGCAGTTGAGAAGACTTTAGGTTAGAATAAGCATTAGGACTTTACAATGCACGGGTTAGAATTTGGACCAATAATCCATATAACTTTGTATAATGTAGCGCATCAAACTGAGAATATAAAAGCTTAATACAGCTCAGCCAAGCCGGACGAGCTACTATCACAAAAAAAACTGCCGCGTCACACCCGTGGTCGCGAGGGCATGGAGACAACATTGCACGTACCCAAATGTTTACGTGCACATATGTCACTTGTACAACTGTACACATGCACAGATGTCACTTACCCAACTATGCACTTGCACTGATGGAACTTGCATAATTGTGCACGTTTATGTCCTTAAGGGGGTAGGATAGGTTAACGTTAAAAAAATCGATTTTTCGTAAATTTTGTTTGAAAAAACTTTTAATTATATGAGCACACGTGTTATGACATGCGATTAATACATATTTCAACTTCTCTAAATATTTTTTTCATTTAAAAATAAAAACAACTTATCGAGTTGCAGTCATTCTCAGAGAGTCCAAGAAAAAAAAGCGCAAAACGGGGCCCCTTTTGCCACAGCACTGGATTATCTTAAATCAAAAAGTTGAACGGCTTCTTTTAATAAACAGTTTTAGAAAAGTTTTGAACAATCATAAAGTTAGAAATAATCAGTTTGTACAAAATGACGGACTTTGTAAGTGAAAATTTGATTTTTTCGATAAAAAAAGGCTCGTTTTTTGTCTATCAAATAAAATAATAATAAAAAAGGATCATTCAATCCTCGTGGAATGATACCTGGAATAACTGGTTCAAATTTGGTAACGATCGGATAAACCGTTTTTGAGAAATAGCGGATCCCGTTTTAAAAATGTGGTTTCGAGAAAAACGCGTTTAAAGTTTTAAAACTAGAAAAAGAGTGAAAAAAATTACTTTTACAATGCTATACTTTTGGAATGTTATACTTTTAGGAAATGTAACGTACAAAAACTCGATATTTTTGCCTCCAATGTACCCTACTTATAATAAGTTTATAAAGGTTATAATTATTCAATCCTGATGGAATGGAGCGTTCTAACTTTTTAAAAGTTAACCCTTCGTCCGCATGGCAACGAGAAGAAATCTACTGTGTGCAATGAAAAACCCACGATGCAGAAGACGTTAGTGTCTTGGTAAATTTAGAAATTCTCATTTTATCATGTTTTTCCATTATTCTTTGTATATTTATATGCACTAAATACAAAAATTATATTTTCAGATCCATAGAATAAGTGTAACTCAATGGTGTGTCCTGAAAACCCCACCTACCGGACGACGTAAGTGTTTTGATAAGTTTTGAAAATCTGGTTTTATCGTGTTTTTCAATTATTTTATTGTAAAATTATATGCATTAAATGCAGAAATCGTATTATTTGATTCAGATTTTGGGGAATGGCTGATGGTACGAGCGGCCGCTTGAACTCTCGGAAGTTCTTGAATTCTCTGTATTCCTTGAATTCTCTGAATTCCCTGAATTCAGAGAAAGTAAAAATGGACTCGAAACTTACCATACCTTTAGAATGATACGTACAATTTTAATTTTCGTAACCAATTATGAATTTTAGTTTAAAAACGCTTAAAACTAGGCCCATTTATGCGGAATAACAAAATGAGATAATTAGTAATGTTTTAATTGTTTTTATGCAAGTTAAAATCTGGAATCCGTCGAACATAGTGCTGCACTAATTATTTCAGTTTAACGTGGGACGTGGCCACAAGCAATGCTCAAGCCATGCAACGAACCATACATTTTCCCATTCTTGAACTATCTTTAAACATCTTTGATCTATCTTTAACGTATGCTTGAGCAAGGCAACTTTTTTCACGCCGCAGATAATATTGCATTGCTGCACTAACGACGTTTTTTTCGAAGCCCTATAAAAGTGACTTGTGAGTGTTCAATTCAAAAAGTATTAAGCAAGTAAATTTCGAGAAAATCATTCCAGATTCAGTCAGATAATCCCCTAAAAATAAATTTATTTCATAATAACAAATAAGGGCTTCCTGTTTGTTACTTACTTTTTGTTATATCATAAGAAAATATATAAAATAACTAACGATTTTGTAAAATCAAAGACAGATAGGTCACTTGAAAAAATACCTACCAGTGTTAGTCGTTAGGAAGTCCAAAAGATATCAGGCGTCTCCATGCAACATTAATTCTCTTAAATAAATATTTGTTAATTTAACAAAATCTTGTCACCAAATTGAGACAAATATATATTTTTTAAATAGCACTGACTTTTTTATCATAAGCCTTCATCCCTCTCATAAATTTAAAAAAGGACTGTCAATTTCACCATTAACTCAATTAATTTTAATTTCGTCACGAGTATTATTAACAAAAAATTCAATAATTTTAATAAATTAATATATTTGTTGACAATGTGGAAATCAGGAGGTGAATTTCACTAAATCTAGAATATCACTTCTTTAAAAACTAAATGCTATAATTTAACTAATTTATATGGACACACGCCCTCTTGGCAGGCTCAAACTTGGCGCAAAGCGCCTCGTGCACTTTTTAATTTTGTAATATTTTTTAATAAAATTGTATGAAACATAAATAACACATTAAATATCTTACGCAATTTTTTAACCCATAAAGTGGAAGTTCTGCTAAGTATAACAATATTGTTTTGGTATTAAGAATCCAAAATTATTAAGATGGGGGTGAAGATTTTTTTATTTAAACAATAATACCTTTCGAAGTTACGTTTTTCTTGAGTTCTCATTCGACGAGTGAGCTCGCTCGTTGCTTCGACAATTTATTGAACATGGCTGACAAAACTCATTCCTAATTTGGAAACCAATAAAGATATTTTGTTGTTCAATACACTATATTGACATTTTTTTAAGATATAAACATTTAAATTGAATTTATAACAATCAGCAGCTAAAATAGTAATAACTATTTTATCAATCATGAAATAAATATTATTTTCTTTACTTGTTGACAATTTTTATTATTATTTAGCGCTATTATGGAATAATGTTTATTAAAATGGTTTAAAAAATATTTTTACAGAACTAAAATATTGCAGATGGAAAACTTAAAGAAAACTTAAAGAAGTACTTAGCCCTTAATGGATTCACCGAATGCAATTTTTGATTTTTAATACCAAAAAAATACTTTCATACTTATTTATGGGATGAATTGTCTCTCCACTTTTTTAAGGGAAACAAGTGAATTGTATTAGTTCATGATTTTCTTTATGATAATTATGTATAATTCTAAATTATACTCATTATATAATAATAAAGTACAATAATGAAAATTGTTTATCAATTTTATATATTAATTTATAAAGTGAAAAATATGTTTTCTCTTAAGAATTAATTAAAGTTATTTGATCAATTTGTTGTTAATATTCAAAATTACTCATTATTGATGGTCGTTTATTAATCAAAATAACTTTTGATCAAATCTGAAACGGGTTTAGTGGAACAAAAATTTACTTAGCGAAAATAATACATAAAAAATAAAATTCAAAAGTTATTTATGAATTTGCTTCTAACAATATCTATAGTTATTTTATGGTTTAATTTATATTAAGTATCGCTCTACAAGAGAATATTAACACTTTCACTTATCTTAAAATAGTTATTCCTAAGACTAAAAAGCTCTAGTAGAATATTTTTTTACAATTCGTTTATTGCAAGCCGGTAAAATATTGAATTAGTTCATTATTTTCCATAAAGTTTTGTTAAAAATAGAGATATGAGATAAAACTTTGATTTCGTCACTTGCTTGTGGAAAAAAATGAGTAATCGCAACAAAATCATTTTGTTGAAAGTGCAAAATTTTGGTTGTTAGCACACAATTTTTTTTGCCAAACAAAACAATTTGTTATTAATACAACATCATTTTGTTGTCCTGAGCAAATTTTTGTTGAGCCAACAAAACTATTTAGTTCGACCAACGAAATATGCAACTACGCATGCGCACTCGTTCAAACATGGATAACGCGACGTGTCGAATTCTGGAGGAGTGCGATCTGCAATCCCTGATCAGCACCTTTAAAGTATGAATCCAACTCTTAACCTAAAATCTATATACGTGAAGGCACATTTTAAAACTGTAAAACTTGTAATAGTTTAATTGTCTATTTATCGCAAAGAGTAAACAACTTTATATTTTGTTTCTTAGAGCATGGTATTGATCAAGATGCGCTTGAGGACAATAAATAAGAATATTCTGATTATTCATTCTATATATTTAATATTTAAATGTCATACCTTTAATCATTTATCCGTAATTTACGGTATTTTTCAGAAGTTTGATATGGCGATTTTTGTGCTCTCATCAGTTGTAAAAAACTGTTTTGCAGCAAAGTCATTAATTAATTTATTAATTGAAATTTAAACTGAATTTTATTTCTGAATAACTTGTTTTGATCACTGAATATAATTAGTTAAATTAACTTATTTCATTCAAAGGCATTTATCGAATTATAAGTTGCTTTGAAATGAAACTTAGCATTAATTACCATTTAATGAATTAGTAAATGACTTTTAGCTACAATATAGTTGCTTTTTATGACTGATTCAGGTTTTGAGAATACAAAAAGTATGTTTTTCACCTAAAAAATATTTAGCTGCGTCGACAAAACTAATATTTTATGACAGCAAAACAATTTATTTTTAAAAAAATAATAATTTGGTTGGCCTCACAAAAGCAGTTTGTTAGGTTAACCAAATTATTTTGTTAAACCAGAGAAATATTGTATAACGAACAGTTTTGTTTGGCCAACAAAAGGTCTCATCAACAAAATTTTGTTTCGTTCACAAACTAGTTTTGTTGGGTCAACAATATAATTTTCTTGCACAAAGAGCAACAAAATTATTTTGTAGAGCCAAAAAACTTTTTTCTTTTCCAGCCAAACAGTTTTTACGAATGTGCCTTTATGCATGTCTATATGGCTATCCGTCTGTCTGTGCGCTCGATAACTTTCGAAGGAATGTACAGATTAGACTGGCCTTTGGTATACCTTTTACAGTCCTAAACTAAGGGTCAGCATTTACCACAGAAAGACATTGAATTTTGTACGCCCTACAATATTATCGCAACGACCTTTTGAATTTTTCTGAAAAATCGAAAATTAGGATTTTTATTGCACAAAAAGAACGAAAAATTAAAACTTCTATTCTGCAGTCAAACTATGCAGGATAAGAAAAAAAAGTGCATTAAAAATAGATAAATTACATTTTTAGATAAACGACACAAGCTACGAAAAAAATAAAGAGGCAAAATTTGTTCATCCAAAGAATATCTACAAATTTGTTATTAATTAGTCATTTTTTTAAAGAATGCGTAGCTCTTGTTTTAATCGAGAAAACAATCTCAATTTGACCTTTAAATGATTGATAGTTCACTTTTTCTTCTACATGCCTTTGAAAAGTGTAAAAACTATATTATTTCAAAAATAAAAATAAAATAAAGTAGGCTTTTTTCAAAAAATCAATTTTAATTTTGATTTTCAAACAAAGTAAATTAAAATTTCATAATGAAAAAATCTAAATCGGTATCCTAGAAAAGTAAACGGTTAGGGGCACCTTAACCGTTTTCAATTGAAATGCACAATACTGCGCAATAAATTGAGCTATGGTTCAGTGCATTAATATAGGTCCACTAGGATTATAATTTAACCAAGTTCCAACCTGATAAAAAAAAAATAATTTTAAGTGGAAACACATGACCTATTCTGACCGATATATAATATACAAGGTGTTTTTTCATCTTAAGGCATCGAAATTTATCATGAAAAAAACATCATACGAAAAAATGTCTAATAAAAACTATTTAATTTCAAGGAGGAAAAACGACTCCAAAGAAATTTACCCTGCACAGCACCCCCTAGGGAGGTTTGGTGTTCATTGGCAGTACTGCTATCATTGGGTCGTTGCAACGCCACCTGCCGCGAGTCGGAAAGAAAATCGAGTAAGACTTACGACTCTTTTAATGGATAATCGGAATCCGCAATAAAAAAAGAAGTTCATATTGAACATTTTAGAGCCCCCTGCCCCGCTCCGGGTCCCATGGGATTGCGTTTTATAAATAAAAATGGTTTTCTTTCCGCGATATTAAACAGATAATTTAAACAGTGACATCGTTCAATAAAGGAAAGTAGCTGATAGCGTTGGATTAATCTGCAGTACAGTGCAATTTCCAAATACTCATTCGTGCCTTGTAATTATAGAGTCAACATTCATGACCTTAATAAGCCGCCATTTCAGCGTTTGTTTATTATGAGAAAATACTGATCTGCCAATAAAAAAACTTATTCAGTTCTAGCTTTACTACCTACAGCTTTTTACGCTTTTCATTTTTTTATTTCCACTGCGAGCATTACATTCAATGAAAAGTAAATGAAATCATGCAGGGAGGCACTAATAAAAAAAAATGCTGTTGAAACTTTAGTTATAATTCCCTCAAGTCCATATAGTCGAGACGCCAACCCTATTTTCGTCGAATCGTTGAGGTCCATTCAATTTTTCTTTGGATTCTTACGTAAAATGACCTGCAGAATCAAAATTCTGTAGCACATCTCAGATTACATTGTAAACAACTTCAAGAACACAGAAAAAACGAAAGATAAAGTTTACATCGATTGCAGGTGAAAGATTCACCGCAACAAAAATTAACCTTGTCGAATAAACTGTACATGAATCGAAGATAATTTCCAATTTTTAACCATGCCTGGATAATCTTTCGCCTTATAATCGCCCCATCTTTATTCGAGATGTAGTGAGAATTGCGACGCCAGCACTATCTCTCGTCGTATAACTTCATTAAATTGGAGGGAACCGGGAATTCCCATCTGTCAGTCGCTTTTTGCTAAATGGTATTAAGTAAATTTTAATTCCTCTACAATGGTCTAATTTACTTCGGAGAAAATATATCAGTAAGAACAAATTTTTTCGTGTTTTATGTTACTGCTTCTACATGTTTTACCGAAATTTGCTCACTTCAGCGTCACGCAGTAGACGAGATCAGAATTATTCTCCTAGCCTAGGTACAACATTTGCTGAAATGTTTTTATTTTTTAACCGTTGCATGTCTTACCTGTAACAAATTTTAACTTTTGTTTTTTCTGTGTTGTTTTAAATCTGGTGTCCCAATTTATAGCTCGAATTCATTCATACATTGTTGTTTTCACATTACTGCTAAGGACGCCGTAGCAGATGACAGCTTTTATTCAATCGTAGGAGTTTTGTATTATCGATACGAGACAATCGGAGAATTAGAATAATAAATTTTCAATTTTTCTGGTTTTCGTCCATTTCTCGCTCTTCTCGCTCAGTATGCCACTCTAGATGATTGTTCAATTTTCTCGATTTAAATTGATGTAACTTTCTTTTTAAAAAAGACATGATTGGTATGCCTATTGGTTCAAAGTGGTACTAAAATGATGGTATGGCCTAAAATTGCAAAAAGAGGGATGTCAATAAGTTCATTTTTTGGACCCGAACCGATCTGCTTGATACTGCCTGACATTAATGTTCTTTGTGTTCCTCATAACTCTGTGAAACAGTTTTTTGAAAGAGCAATTAAATCTCACGAGAATTGTCCTTTTATAGATTAAATATCTACAAGGGTAATTCACACACTTACCTACAGTCCATTGCATTCAACGACAGAACCCTTATTCTGGGCCTTGGGTCTGACCTTGAAGCAGACCTACTTTTATTGAGTTTATTTTGAATTATCTGCACGGTTACAGAAATACCCTGGAAGTGAGTATTCACATGTTTTAGGTACGAAATTAATTCAGTAGTTTAAATTATTTAGCTTTACCAAGAGCGCACTACGGCGAGGTAATCTACGTTATACCCTAATTACTCAAATATTTACAGAATATTTAAAATGCTATAAAATATTTAAAACTGTGTAAAGAAACAACTACAGGCTATATTTCGTGATGACAACTAATTTGAGATACTCCAGTTAGAAAACTCATTGTGTCCCTCCTCATCAGAGGAATTGGGAATAGCGTTGGTCACATTGTCGACATAAGAGTTACGCGTTTGTCTCTGTCTGAAGGATGAATCATTACGTTGATAATATCCGAAGAATTTCTTGTTCGATAAGATATTTTACTATTTGATTGTAAAAAATCTCTAATGATATCTCTTCCAAAACAATCATCTAGTAGATGATGTTGAAAACGTTTTTGCTAACAGATGGAACAGGCAGCGCAGATGTTTTCTGCCGTCTGTTGATAAATATATTCCAGTGCTCTTTGAAAATTCAAATATTTTTCCGTTTTTGATGATGCAATATATTCTAACGTAACATTAACCCCACGTGTGAAATAGCCCGGGTTAACCCTGGTACAACAAAGTTTCTGGTCGGGGACTGACCAAGCTATTTTTATTTTTTAAGAGCCTAGCCGTGCGCTGGTCTTGACTCGCCACGCAAAATTTATGTCAAAGTCCCAGTCGGGGGCTGACTGGGCTCTGATCGGACAAATCTTATGATCGAATGCTCAGACGATAGCTTGCCGGGCGCTGATTGGCAATAATAAAATTGTTAAACATTGTTTATAACTTAATTACTTTTTCTGATTTTATTAAGAAATGGATGCGTATGCCCGCATGGATGTTCCACGTGTGGAAATATAATGGGTGAATATCTTTTTGACACCACAAAGTTTAAGGTTTCATGAGTTCAGACTTTATTATTAAGAAATTTTCAACATTCACGATTAAATTTCTGAGTTCCCCCGTTAAAAATGTTAAATTTTTATAAAAAATTACATTTCCTGTCATTGTAAAAAGTTGAAAAATAGTCTACAACAAGAAAAAAAAAAGATCCCGCGAAGAAAAATTGTAATCGATTTAAATTATTTTTTTAAAAAGTATTTTATTTATAATTCTGTTAAAAATTCATGTATTTTATATTTACTAGACGCGGCATAATAATAAATAATTAGAAAAAGAGAACTTAACAGGTACTTTAACTTTTCTGAACTGTAGCTTATGAGGATGGCTTTTTCAACGAGTTTCAACTTGTCCGTTCAGCGCAGTGCTTAGCACTGCCGACTGCTAGGCGTTAGATTTAGGTATAGATATGTAGGTTCGATACCCCGTAGCGTTAGAAATTTCATCTGAAATATAATGTTTATAAATATAAATAAAGAAAAAATACTAATAAATGATATAAATATATAATATAATGAATATTATAAATCAAAATAAATAAAAAATAAAATAATCTAAATAATATAATATATGTATTTACTCTAAATAGAAATATTAATATTTAAAGTCAAAATACTCGCTATCATTTAATATTTATTTTTTAAAAACCTTTTTTTCTCTCAACGACTACGTGGAAATAGTTAATGTTACCTGCGTGCTGAGCGTATGGAACTTCATATATTAATATGCTTCAATTCTACAGTAAAAAATAATCAAATTGATTCCCTAATTCAGTGACTGATGCTCTTCATACAATTGAAACTCGAATCATTTAAATCTAGTAAAGCACCAATTGATCTTGTCCGGGCTACAGTCGGGCTCCCCGGCCAGCTCCCGGCCATGCTGCATGGCCGAATGCTGGCCAGCGCAGCGTGACGATACTGGTCGGATTCCGACCAGAAACCCCGGCCACAGCCCGTCTAAAGTCGGACTCCCCGGGCAGCTCCCGGCTTAAAGCCGGGCTCTCCGGCCGTGGAATGGCCAGCCCCCGACTTAAATTTCCACCCGGGCCTCGCAATAATAATGTAGCATGATTTAAATGAATACATCTTTTATCTTGATCGAAATCTTATGAACTGAAGGCAGTTAATGGATAAAAAAAGGAAAAGAAACCATCAGAAAGCAGACTACAGGCTACCAGATCCTGTTTTTTATGCATTAACTCCGTCAAATGCACAACATTTCGATTGAAACAAAATACATGTAAGCACCATGTGATTTCTTAAAAAAAATATCCTAGCGGCCCGTTATTTTTATCATTATCATCATTTTTTCGTCTAAGTGACAGTACATTCATTGTCTCTGTGCCTGTCTCAGTCTTACAGTCTCGAATTCACAATCTCAATATCAGAAGCGTGGACGGAAAGCTGAGTTTCACAGTCACAGTAAAACAATATGAGTCTAAAGTCCGAGTCTCAATCTCTCTTTTTCTTACGTTCGTTCTTCCTAATCCGTCTCGTGAAATACAGTACAATTGTTATCTTGTTCAGCAGTAAATACATACATAGAGGAGTGTGCTTGCAAGTTCATGAGCAAACCTTGAAGCGCTAAAAAGGAGGCCGTTGTGTCTTTTAAACCATGGAAATGATACCAAATGCTTATAGTGTTCTCACAGTTGACCCTCCTTGACGTTCGTCATGCTTTGTGGAATTTAAAACAACATGATTCATCATTACTGCGATTCTTGCGGTAGAAATTTCAAAAGAGCTTCTAATAAGTGTACTCTTCGATCTGATTCTGATGCAGAGATTTTGAAAAGAGAATACGGTAACTCCGATATTACAAGTTCTGCTAAGGTTTTGTAGACACTACTGCTATATAATATCTAAAACTCCTAGTAATTCAAGAGATACAGCCGATGCTAAAAGTGCTGAATCATTTCTGGAAATCAATGTGTTGCTGGCATGAAAGAAGGTAAAATTGTACGTGCTTCTGCTGAGGCTCGAACTCACGTATTTGCCGAAAGGGGATTGTTCATTCCACCGTCTTCGAAGAACTGTAAGAAACACCTACAGAAAGGATTAGATTTCGATCTACCTCTTGCACTTCGCGATGATTATTACACTTTAACAGGTCTGACAAATATTGACTTGGTCTCTGTTGCTCAGATCTTGAAATATCACCTAAGATCAACTAGTAGAAGATCTTACCGTCCATGTTTCATTCTTCTCTTTATGAAATTTCGGACAAGACTTTCTTTATCTCTCTTATATACTTTTTTCGCAATATCAAAAAGAAGAAGAGACAGAGCAATTCCATAAAGGAAGATGGCTGGTAAAACTGATGATAATTGTAAGTACAACCGGGTACGTTCTACAGGTTTTCAGGCCATATTTCGCGGACGGCAAAGATAATTATTTGAACATTTTGATTCGTCTTATGAAGACAGAACCTCTTGATTTTTTATCGAGTCTACCTTCTAATAGTGTTTTTCTGTCGATCGAGGTTTTCGGAATTGTTTACAACTTTTGGAAGACTTTGGTTTCATTACAAAGATGTCCCATTTCGTCACGAAATACTCACAGCAAACGTGTTTTGAGGCTAACGAATCTCGACTGGCTACGAAAATACGATTGGTTACAGTGGACGTCAGTGGTCTTCTGAAGAAATGGAAAGCGCTAAACCATGTAGTTCCGAACATTTACTATCAACGAGAAAACTATAGCCATCTACCTTTGCGGCTTAACAAATCGGTCAAAAAAATGCTAACGCAACACAAAAACAGCCATATAAAAGCTGAAAGTGTTCTACGTAAATGAGCTTAAAGAAGTTTATGTAAAAAAAATGTTGTGCTTAGCAGACTGAAAAATGTAAAAAAAATCAGGATTTTCGGGTACATTCAAGAAAAATCAAGTTTAGAGCATTATTTCTTATACAAGTTGCTTAAAAGTACAAAAATGTGCAACTATATTATCTTCAGTTCTAATACAGATATTAAAGAGATTCAAACTGCAAACTGTAATAGATAGGCTTTGTATTTAATTTCAATTACCCGTAAGGACGTCTTAGTCTTATTTTTTGTGAAAATCGCGATATTGTTAAACATTTTTTTTTGTTGGAAAACAAGTGACAGAAAGCAGGGGGGGGGGGTATTGTTTACTGACGACTGCTGGTCCCTTTCTTGGACCCGTGGCCAGGTGTCACCCAAGCATTCAGAACTAGGGGTCGAAGAATGGCACCAGCGATTAGCAGTAAAACAAAAAAAGGGCCCCCTCGGCTTTCTGTCACTCATTTTCCGACAAAAAAATGTCTAAAAACATCGTGATTTTCACAAAATGATAGTTTTCTCGCCGATAGTAGATCCTGAATATTGGGGACTATGTAAAAATTGGTTGTGTCCTTTGTAACGCGTTTCGGCCATCACGTATCATTGAAAACACTGATGATCAGGTCATTGCTGACAGAATTCTCCACGTGATGAAAAAGCCAAATCTTTTACATGAACGGGTTGCAAAGGAAGGTTGGTCAAAGAAGCGGGTGATCTGACAATTTTTAGATGCTAGCGCTGTCTCTGATTTCCCCAGACTATCTCTGGATGAGCTGTCGCAGCTTCTACTCGGCACATACCAATTAAAGCAAGCATGATCGTATACAGAGGAACACATAAACGAAGGTGGTGTGTGCGAGTTATATACTTATATGCTACAGTCACGAAATATCTCTTCCGAGATTTACAATCTGTGGATAGAGTACAAAGACGAAACAAATACTGTAAAATAATGGTACTGTCAATGTAAGACAGGTGCACAAACAGTCGGATGTTGTGGTTACATTGCTGCAGTCCTGTGGTATTTAGTATACTATCGTCATAACGATTTATCTTGAAGAAGATGTCAAACTTATGACTTTTACGTAGAAGATGCGGCCAACGCTCCTTCGGATTAGTCCGATGCAGAGGAGACCAGGACCTTCCTCATTAAATGCCTATATTTCGTAGGTTTTATTCAGTTTAAATATATTTCTGCATCATTTTATAGCTTGTACATAGCTTTTTAAATATTTTGAAAATAGTAGAGTAAGTGTGGTATAGCGTATATTATCTCCTCGTGGTGCACCTTGGTAAACCTAAATAATCTACAATACTGACTTCATGTCGTACCTTAAACGAATAGGGCAGATAATGTTCCTACAGTAGATAATGATTAATTTTAAACATTAATATATGTCAAGTAATTTATTTAATGTAATTCATGGTTAAGACAGGATACGTGTTGATATGTTTAAATTAGAATTGATTATTATACTTACATTTGTACTTACAATTAATGATTATCTACAATGAGATCATTATCGATTGCAGAGTAGTCTCACCTGAGTAACTAGTAGGTTCAAAAGTATTTCTGTAACCATGAAGTTTATTTAAAATAGCCATTCCACTAAAAAACCTCGCCAATCCTCATTACTCCTTGTTTCTCAATAAAAGTACTTTCAGCGAGAAAATGATAGGCATCTGCATGTGAAGTTTAACAAGTCAGCCAAAAAAAGCTAGCCCAATAAAAAACAGTCATATGAAAGCTAAAAGTGTTCTACGTAAACGAGCTTGAAGACGTTTATGTAAACTAATTTTTGTGCTTTGCAGGCTGAAAAATGTTTTTAAAAAAGTAAGGATTTTCGGGTATATTTAAAAACAGTCAAATTTAGAGCATTATTTCTTGTTTAAGGGGCAATGCCAAAAATTTGAAAAAATTATTCAGTATGAGGAAAACTGTTGTGAACTGATTGCAGTTGTGAAATTTGAGAGATATTACAATATGTTGCTTGAAAGTACAAATATGTACGACTACATTATCTTCAGTTCTAATAAAGATATTAAAGCGAATCAAACTGCAAACTGTAACGGATAGACTCTGTTATTATTTTCCATCGTCCGGAATGATTAGGTAGTCTTATTTTTTGTGAAAATCGCGATGTTTTAAGACATTTTTTTGTTGGAAAAACAGTGTCGGAAAGCAGCTGGACCCTTTTTTTGCTACCGAGGACATGCCAGGTACCACCCACGGATTCAGAACCACGGGTCGAAGGAAGGCACGAGCGGTTGGCAGTAAAAAAAGGGTCCCCCCTGCTTTCTCGTCGATAGTTGTGAACGGAACGTTTACACAATTGCGTAACAATACGACATGCAACATTGTGCGTTCGGTTGCTGCACACAGCTTTTAATCTTAATTTTCTATAACATTAAATGAATCTATTTATACTTCCTTCGTTATATAACTACACAGGCCTGCCAATAATGGGGGCATGTCAGTTGTTGGAAAGTGGAGGGTCATTTCCGAAGTAATTTTTTACGTAGAATCCGAATCAGGGTCAAAATTGTCCTATCACGTCAGGATTTTAAGATATTTGAGGTTATGTACCCAAAAAATGGCCTTTTTGGCTACTTTTGAGATTATGTACAGAAGACACAACATTTTTGGGGATTTTTAACAACCCCGAACACCCCCAAGTACAAATTATCAAGAGAAAACACCCAGTAGAAAATGTTTGCCTCAAAGTATTTAAAGCAAATGCTCAGGACATAATGGGACATTTCTCGTAATTTCAAATTGGCGCAACTTGGTGAAGAAAAATGATAATTGAACTCTGCGAGTCTCAAACTAAAGAGAAAAAGCAGCCCTATATGCTACAACTAACGAAAAAATCCCAAAAAATTTTGTGTCTTCTGTACATAACCTTAAATATCTTCAAATCCTGATGTGATGGGCCAATTCTGACCCCGGATTCGGATTCTACGTAAAAAATTACTTCGGAAATGACCCTCCACATTCCAACAACAAAATCATGTTGGCCTGTGCTATGTTCACACTTGTCTTTCTGCATGGAAAGAATATATTATCATAGACACCAAATAAAAAGTGTTTAGGGGTAGCTACCCTCGTTGAATTAAAAAAAAATGTTGCAGAACACAACGTTATTTTTGTCTCAAATGCAAAATATAAATTTTTTAAATGTTTCTCCTATGAATTTATCAATTTGCAGCAGGTTTTAAAATATGTAGGGGTGGTTTACTCCTGCGTATTTTTTTATTTATATTGTTTGGACTTTATTTTACTTCCTTCGTTATAAAACTATCATCCTAGTTGTCTTTGTGTATGAAAAGTATATATTATCATAAACATAAAATAAAGAGAGTTTAGGGGTAGCTACTCCCATTAATTAAGAAAAAATTTGTTGGTCGAAACCTGACTTTATTTTTGTCTAAAACGCAAAATATATATTTTTTTAATTTTCTCTTATGAATTTAGCAATTTTCAGCTCATTTAAAAATATGAAGGGGCGGTTTACCCCCTCGCAATTTTTTTATTCATGTTCGATGGACTCTACTTTCTTGGTTATAAAACTAATTTTCTTTTTTTTTTTTAAAGTCTCAAGTGAAAAATATATTTTTTTCCATTTTTTTTCTGTGAATTTAAACCTTCCGTCATTTTTTGTTATTGAGAAAATTACGCTATTCGTCTTTTATCACGAGGAAACTTTTTCAGTCCGCGGAGAAACCTTTTGCTGCAATATTTGCTAAAAATCAGACTAGATTTTACTATTTTTAGTGAACAATGGAGGGACATACCGGAACTTTTGTAATGTTTACTACTTCGCGTAGTAACTAGTATCTACATGACAAACTATAAAATTCATTGTAATAAAATTTAAAAATGTTACATTTATTTCAAAAAAGGTTTGAAGTATTCGCAAATCTCTGTAGTAAACCAGCAAGCAATGTATTATTATAGCCACTTACTAAATTCGGTAGAAGAAAATTCTACATTTCTTTCTTAAAATATCTACAGAAGATTGCAATATTTGCAAAGAACTATAGTAACGTCGAGAGAGACCGGCGCACTGATTTATTAAGCGACTTAGTAAAAATTGGTGCAGACAGACTAGCAGACGAAAAAAAAATAAACACAAAATGCGCCGCGTCGCGTTAAAGGTCGCGACACATATATCCTTTACACGGTCATACGACGTGAATGCACACTTATTTATTATGGGATGTGGAACTCTTTCGCACTATAATATTGATTTAAATTTCAATTGTACAGTACACATTATTATATATAGTTTTTACATTATTATATACATGCAGGAATATTATACTATATTACAAGCTGAAACAGAAAAATGTGATTAAAATAAAACTGGTGGGAATCGAACACGGGTCTCCAACGCGGCAGCACGACGATACATTTCATTCTGATAAACTAGATAATGAGATCCAGAATATAATCGCCCTCATAAAGTAAATGCTAGCGCTCAAATTTATTTCCATTATATGATTTAATTATGTCTCTTCTAATTTCTCCTATCTAGGATTTTACTATAATAAATACTAAGACTTCGTATTATCATTAGGAAAATCTCATATAAAAATAGCATAGCTTACGATTATTGTATTAAAGTATACGAATTATCGGCTTGGTCCCTCGATTGTAACCTAATTTAGTCATTTTTCCAGTACAAAGTTTCTCAGGGTAGGTTTGATCAAAATCAATTTGGTTTTGATACACAAAACTATACAATCGACACTTGAGATCCCTATCTTTGAGGGGCTGTTTCACCTCCTTAAAGCGTTTTTTCGCAGATAAAAAAAAGACGTGTCTCTTAGTTTTTCGAGTAACTACAATATATATCAGGAAGAATCAAATCGGCGAGGTACACCTGGAGTACTATCCTGTGACAAACCTTTATGAAACGAATTACGCGACAAAAGAACTTGTTTATATTTTAACGGTAAACAAGTAAAAAATTTACCAAAATGCTCTGAAAACTATTCTGAACAAACAACTTCATTGCAAGGAACAAAAAATAGCTAAATAATATATGTAGAAAGTGAGAAAATGAGCGGTAATCACCTGACGTGATAATTGTTTATATGCAGCTAAATACGTGAAACAAGATACCGATAAAAAATATACTGTTATATGTCCACGTAACAATAAGTTGAAATCTAAAACACCCAAATGGCAACCAGATGCACTATTGTCTCTCAGAATCTCAGAACAGTATTGAACTATGCCAAGCTCCTATAAGATTCAATTAGCGGTTAGCTCCTTTTGGCCGCCTAGGTATACTTGGGGTTACCGCAATCTCTAATTTTGATGATTTACTACCAAAAAACAAAAATGAAATATGGATTTCTTTCAAGCCATTCAATTATTGTGCTCCGGATTTTTGGATGCCCAGATAGCACAACAAATTCCGTGAAGATTTCCTGAAACTGGCAATGCAAGCTTGGGAATATTGCATTCAGAGGTTATGGAAAGGGTCGCTTAACCAAGAAAATGGACACTTGTCATAAAATATTGGGTGGTGAGGTTCAGGGCAGTTCGGAAGATTTATATAACTAAATTCGGTGCGCAGTAGTATTCTATGGAACCTACGGCTGCGCAATAGTTTTTGGCCATTCTTAAATACCCCTGGACATTTTCTTGGTTTAAGGAATCTTACCCTAAACTTTCAATACAATCTTCTAAATATTGCATTGCCAGTTTTAGGAAACCTCAATCAAAGGGGGAGGGTCGGTAAGGCCGGTTTTTGGCCTAATTTATTTTTGGACCAAAAAATTTGAAAAAATCATGGTAGTATCTTATAAGTATCCCGAGTCGATTGCACGCTAAACGAACTACCCTCCACCCCCCAGCCACCCCCACCCCCCTACAAATATAGGAAACACCACTACCCACCAACTGTATTTTCGAGAGATTTGACACTCTTAAACATGTATTCTGAGGTTAGCTCGGGTTTACTATGGTTTTCGGGGTCACCGAATACAAATCAGACGTCCTTTGACTTTTATCGCGTCAGGTTCAAGGTCATTGGAAGGTCAAATCGAGAGAAAACGGTAAAAAAATCCAAAAAAATACGTTAAAGGTTTTTGGAGTCGCTAATTACGAATCTGGCATCCGTTGAACTCTATCGCTTCAGGTTCAAGGTCATTTGAAAGTCAAATCGAGAAAAACGGTAAAAAAAATAAAAAAAATATATGTTATAGGTTTTTGGGGTCGCTGATTATGAACCTGGTGTCCGCTGACCTTTATCGCGTCAGGTTCAAGGTCATTTGAAAGTCAAATCGA
>NC_046659.1:55394222-55398172 GCF_010883055.1 Belonocnema kinseyi
GGCGCATACTTTGAATAAAATATTTGTTATCATTCTCTTGAAATAAATGTGTTTTTTTCTTGAAAAAATACCGGTTTCATATGTATACACCTGGTAGGTTAGCTGCGAGGCTTTAGGCGTACCATAGTAATTGTCTAATACAAAATAATTGCGTACTCGAACATGCGAACAAATATTAAAGTATAAAGTAATAATGCAAAAAATTACATTTTTTCCGGTGCAAAATTCATTTCGAAACTTCTGAGATCTAGACTGTATTTTAGCTACAAGTTTAAATTTTATAGAACTATTTTGCGTTTTTCGTATACTCTACCTTGCAATTGAGGTTACGTCACCCCAGCCTTTAAATTTCATGGGACTTTGTAACACATTTCGTTGAATAGTTCAACGCAATGTAAAACAAAGACGATTTATATTTTTTTCCGTGTGTCTTTAAAAAATAATTTTCAACGAAATTATGGGAGGTGCAGCTGAGAGCCATGCGCATGGTTGATTTACCTTATCCAAATTCTGTCTGACGCAGCCATCTTATGTTTAGAAATATCTATTAGAACATATGACTGAAGCAGTAATATTGCTTCAATAATTATGGTATGGGTAAAATACGCATACCGTATCGCTGTAGCTCAGCGAGCAATACATTATGGTTGGAATAACCAGAATTATGCGTGTATCGTCGAATTATTTCTTTCTGTGTATTATTGAACATCCGACATAAAAAGAAAATTTATTTTAAAAACTGCAATTTTCTAGCATTATTCTGAGAGAATATTATCATAAATAATAATAAATTATTTAAATAATAATTATTGTTGAATTTAATTGATTATTGCCTCGCTCAATATAAAGTAGTATTTTATATATTAGAAACAATTTCTATTTTTAAAAACCCAATGAAAATCATAATTAGCGCTAGTCACTCGCGAAACCCAATTGTTTACTTATGGGGGTTTTCGGGGCCCTATAAAACACACTTTTAGGGATGACTTTAAAAACATGTGTTTTTATTTATATTCTATTGCTAACTGTGGAAAAACATTAGGTTTTCACTGGATACACTTAATGTTGACGATTAGTTTCTCTTAGTTTTTCTATATTGGAATAAATCTTTACTTCTAATTGAATCTTTGGTCCATAAAATTTTGTTTAATGGCGTTGGCCCTTACATTTAATTAATTTTAAATGTGGAAATCTACAATGTACTGCCTGGATTTTTGCAGGTAACATCCAGAATAGACACCAGTTTATTATAGTATCTATACAGTACTGCCATACAAACTAAAACGATACAAAAGTGACATTGCTGCTTAGGGTTATTCTCCTAAAATTGGCAATGAAATAGTCGATCTGAGCGACAATATAACTTATGTATTTTTTTAGTTTGGTCGTCAGTGTATGTATAGAGTATACACACCATAATAAACTGATGTTTATATCTAATTCCTCTTTTTCACCAGCATTTATTTCAAATCACAAAGCTGTCTGAACATAGACTTACACTTATTGCATGTTGAAAGTGTATATTTTTTCCCCTTTTTTTGATTTTCGCTCAAATAATTTTAGTGGCCAGAGTTGGATAGTTAGATGGTCAACAAATCCCAAGAACACAGAAAAAACTGAAACTTCTATTAGAACCCATTTTTTGTTCCAAAGGAGCTGCCATAAAAATGAACCCCACTTGCTGTCAAGGAATCCAAAACGATAAATGTAGCAAAGTTGTCAACCTAAAGGTATATTCAATATGCAAGAAACTTTTCGTCTCAAATCATCGGTCGATAACTGTAAGTTGATTCCTAACTTACCAGCCCTACTTTGCAAGCGTGTGGTTTGTGAATGGTATTTCATTGTCTTTTCAAGAACGTCTTAAGCGAACCCTTTTGGCTCTCTACAGGTATCTATTGGAGCTCAAGTTCTAAATGATACCAACTTTTTTTTCAGCCGCAACTTTAGGGAACCTCCCAGTTTTTTCTGTGAAACCAGAAAACGGCATTCACTTCAGATAGCATAAAAAATGGGTCCATATCATGTCACATACGGCAAGAATCTCTGCGACATGTCACATCTGCGGCATGTCCAATCTGCGGCTTGTCACACCTGCGGAATGTCTCATCTGCGGTAAGTCACAACTGCGTCATGTCACATATGTGGCATGTCACCTCTGCGGCATGTCACAACTGCGGCATATCTACCCAGCGGTTTCTCTCCCGCGCGGCATTTCACACTGTGAAATTGAAACTTTTGCGGCATTTCCTACCAGCGAAAAGTCTCCCCAGGTGCATCTCTCACCCGTGGAAAAATGTTCAAATCCACGACTAATTGTCACACCTGCGGCATCTCTCGCCCGCGGCAAGACTCCCCAGCGGCATCTCCCATTCGGGAAAAATTTTGCAATCCACATCAAACTGGCAAAAGTGAGGTAAGTCTTCCAGGATTAATTGTCACATTCGCGGCATCTCTCATCAGCGGCAAGTCTCCTTAGCGGCAACACTCCCCCAAGAATTATTTCTAAGCACTCCCAAAGAAGACGCAACTGCGGCAACCCTACCCAGCGGTATCTCTCTCCCGAAAAAAACTTTTTAAGTATTTCCAAAGGTGGAACAACTGCAGCAAGTCTCCACAGCGGCATCTCTCTCCCACGAAAATTTAATAAGAACTTCTAAAATGGCGAAACTGCGGCAAGTCTACCCAGCGACATCTAACACAAGAAAATTTGTTCAGTACTTCCAAACATGGTAAAATGCGGCAAGTCTCCCCAGCGTCATCTCTCTCTCTCTCTCTCTCTCTCTCTCTCTCTCACACACAAGAAAATTTTGTAAGGGCTTTTAAAAATGGAAAACGTGCGGAAAATCTCCCCTGCGACATCTCTTCCCCAAGAAAATTTTGTAAGGACTTATAAAAATCGCAAAAGTGCGACAAGTCTCCCCAGCGGCATCTTTCCCCCATGAATATTTATTGAGAACTTCTAAAACAAATTTTGTAGGTAGTTTTAAATACGGCCTTAAAACTAATTAAAAAATTTTCGTGTAGGAAAGATGCCGCTGGGGAGACTTGTCGCACTTTTGACATTTTTAGAAGTTCTTAAAAAATATTCATGAGGGAGAGATGCCGCTGGGGAGTCTTGCCGGTGATGAGAGATTTGGCGAATGTGACAATTATTCCTGGGAGACTTGCCTCACTTTTGCCAGTTTGATGTGGATCGCAAAATTTATCCCGAATGGGAGATGCCGCTGGCGAATCTTGCGACGGGGTAGAGATGCCGCAGGTGAGACAATCAGTCTTGACAGACTTGCCACACTTTTGCCACTTTTATGTTGATTTGAGCATTTTTCCACGGGTGAGAGATGCACTTGGGGAGACTTTTCGCTGGTAGGAGATGCCCGAGGTGTGACAGTTCCGGGAGGCTTGCCGCAGTTTTAATTTTTTTGATATGTACCTGAAAAAATTTTCCAGGGGAGAGATGCCACCGGGAAGACAATTAGTCCAGGGAGACTTGCCTCATTTTAGCCATTTTTAATTGGATATTAAACATTTTTTGTAAGGGCGCGATGCCACTTAGATTCCTTTTACTGGTGAGAGATGCCGCAAAAATGTCAATTTCACAGTGAGAAATGCTGCGCGGGAGAGAAACCGCTGGGTAGAGATGCTGCAGTTGTGACATACCGCAGATGAGGCATGCCTAGGGTTGTGACATGCCGCAGAGGTGACATGCCACATATGTGACATGCCGCAGTTGTGACTTACCGTAGATGAGACATTCCGTAGATGTGACAAGCCGCAGATGTGACATGTCGCAGAAGAGGCATGTCGCAGATGTGACATGCCTCAGATGTGACATGCCGCAGGTGAAACTCGCCGCAGGGAGACTTGGCGCATGTGACATGATATGGACCCCAAAAAAGGGGGAGGGTCGGTAAGGCCGGTTTTTGGCCTAATTTATTTTTGGACCAAAA
>NC_046659.1:55398272-55405202 GCF_010883055.1 Belonocnema kinseyi
CGCGATTTCGCTGGAAGCGGGTGCAATTTTTCATATTAGCACCCGCTCCCGGCGAAATCCTGCGGTTGTCCTTATGACAAATTTTTAATTATATATATATATTAAGAAATTTAATCGACTTTAAATGATTTCATTTCCAAAAATTTACGAAGATTCCCAGAGATTTAACAGACTTTAAAGAATTCAAGAACATTATTTATATTTTAAAATTACTTTAAGATCTTAAAACTCTTAAAATTCTTTAAAATTACTTAAAATCTCTTAAATTCTTTTAAAATCTCTTTATATCTTTTAAATATTATGAAATCTTTTGAAATTCAATTATAAACTCTAAAAAACTTTAAATCAAATATGTCCTGAAAATCTGTTTTAATACTTAAACATATTTTTAAATTACATGAAGATCCTTAAACTTTTTGGAATTTTTTTAAAACTATTTAAAATGCTTTATAATATTTTAAATTGATATCAGGCGTGAAATTACGAAATTACCTAAAAATCCTGACCTATTGTATACATAAAATTCAAATATTATTATGAAGATACAAAAATCAAAGGCAGATCAATGTTAAATACATAATTTATTTAGAAATTGTTTAATAGAATATTTAATAAATCTTAATCTTGTACAAATTTTGGAGTTAGGTATTCAAAATCTTCTTTACTAACCTCATTTGCTATAAAACAAGTCTGAAGACGGCGACTAATGCCGAATCGACGCGCACCTCACCGGCTCATCAATCTCTCATCACATGCACGGTATAATACATCGATTGGTATGGTTGTATGAACTAAATAGCCAGATGCCCAATGCAAGATTTAAAAGAAGTGTTCTTTCGACTAGATATTTGATAAAAGTATACGTTCAATGCAGCCATGATAGCGGGGCATAAAGTTTTTGTATCTACACTATAATATTTTGATATTTTAATCATACATCTAATGCTACACTTTTCCCAACTATCATTTCATTCAAACAAACTTGCTTTGTCATATTAGTCTTGGTGATTTTCTTATACGTAGGTAATAAATCTCAAATTCGTATGGCTGAGACAGCACAATTTTCTTTCTAATTCAGTTAGAAATTCTCAAGCAAACTCAGATTGCCATTAGCCTCAAACTATTTCTTTCAGTGTAGTGTGGTAACAATTAATTTAAGTCAACTAAAATGATCGTTTGAACAATTTGTTATTATTTTTAATAATATTTTCTTTCAATAATGCCAGAAAATTGCGCTTTTTTAATATTACAATTTTTGTTCACTTTTCACTAAGAGCGGGATAATAATTGTAGTATTTTAACAAACATAATTATTTAAGCAGATGAATATTATTTATAACAATCTTCTCCTATAGTAATTCTAGACAGTTGCAGCTTATTCTAAAATTTTCTACTTTTTGTCAATTTTTCACTTTTCGAGGTAATAACTAAAGCAACCTCACGAACATAATTGTTTAAACCGTTTATTATTGATTATAACTACCTTCTCTTAGATAGCTAGAAAGTTCCAGTTTTTCTGAAATTTTTAACATTGCTCTGTCTTTTTACTAATAAGCATATAATAAATAAACAATAAAGATAATCATTTCTTAAGCAACCTCTTTCTCTTTGGTTAATATATTTGTCTGAAATAAAATATATATTTGAAATATTCTTCGAAATTTCCACATAAATCATATTAAATATAAATTTTCCGTGGAAGCCTTATTGTTTAGATTAATATTAATATTTATTATTTTTCGGCATCCACATGAAAAGAGCCCTTATGGGCGGATCTACTTTGGGAAATAGTCGCGTTTTTCTAATTCAGGGTAAAAATTATTATTTTTGGATTTAAGTGGGGTATAATATTAAAACCTATATTGAATCTTTTGAAATTATATTTATGTCCTGAAAACTAGCGGAAATGAGTATATTTCATTTTAAATGAAAAACTGTAAAATGTGCGCCTATTTATCTCGCCAACCCTATCTTAAACGTTAAATGGGTTTTTCTCGATAAACGGATTTTCGATGTTCCAACTTCAAAAATTCCCTAGTAATTCGTTTTTCAACCTAAAGGGTTCGTTTTTAATTTAAAATGCCGGGAACTTATCTGGTTATATGATTCTAAATGAATCTACATGCCGGTCATAAGGGTCCTTTCCATGTGGATGGGCACATTTGTTCCTGAATGAAACGTTAAAGTGCACATAAATACTAGATCTCTTTTACCTAAAGTTAATAATGTAGCTGATATTATAGACTTTCATGATTTGGATATTATCGCAGTATGCGAGTCGTGGTTGCAACCAAGCATTCCTGATTCAGCAGTAGTTATTAGGGATATGATGTAATTGACGCAGATCAAAGAAGTGCAATCTGTGAATCTTACACACCATCTGCCTGGGCTATTTCAATGTCAATGTAATTGAGGCTGAAAATCCAAAACGGGAGAAATTATACTCTTTCTCACTCTCTCGCGCGCTCTCTCTCTCTCTTTCTCGCCCTTTTTGTTTGAATCAGGTTATATATGTTCTAACATGATCCAATCCAATCTTAGATCTTCTGTTTGTTATCTCAAACCTTTACATCAGCGAGTCAGGTGTTATTTTGCATTATCAACCAAATTTGATCACGAAATGATCTCTTGTAACATTAATTTGGAGTCTCAAAATAGATTAGGTATTTACCGAGTGGGTAAGGATTTTCAGCGAGTGGATGAGCAGGCATTCAATGAAGCAGCAAACCAGGCGGACTGAAATAGCCCCTTAAATTATAATTCCGTTAACAACAAGGTTAAACGCCTCTTTTTCCTGGTCTTAGAACGAATTAATAAGTTTCTTCCGATCCGGCGTTTTCGAATAGCTGGACCAAAGCCGCTATTGTTCTCTTATTTAGTAAAAAAGATCTCCAGTGCTAGACACAGGGCTCGCTGCAAATTCGTCGGACGAACTCGGAATCTAGTACAGGTAAATTTGTGTACCTTTGGGATTTAGCCAAGCATGCCCTAAGAAACAAAAAAAAAGGGATACCTCTCATAATTCCCGGATAGGAATTCCTCTAAACATGTCTTGGTATCACAGCAACTGGATCGGATGGTATTAACAGCTCATCCACTTATTTGTGCCTCTGCACCCGTCTTCCAGCACTATTAAATATAATGAACGTCTCCGTACCAGTATTAGTGTTTCCCTCTGCTTGAAAACTAGACATTGTGTGCCCATTACCAAAATGCAAAAGCCCAAGTTCTTATAAAGATCACCGCCCAATCACCGTCCTACCTTATCTCTCAAAAATTTTGGAGAAGATCTGTGTATAATAATAATCATGTCTTCAATTTCCGTAGAAAACCAGTTGTGATTTGAATTTCGTTGTAGAAACATCTTCCTCGTAGCAAAGGGCATTTCGCGGAAGTCAGAGATCTTCGAATACTGTATGTATTGCGTAATTGGCGACATCTTTTTTTATATATTATTCTAGATTTACATTACTGATTTGAAAGTCAAGTTTCTTTATATACATTGAGGTACACCTCTTTATTAGATTCTCCTTCTGTGTAAAAAGAGGCTGTGACAAATGGTTAATGAACCAATGTTATTTAATATTCCACTAGACTAACAGTAATAATTTAAAATGTCGATATCATGAAGAACTACCACTTTTTGTTTTAAGGGTAGTTTTCAGGTACTAGTGGGTGTATTAGGGGTGACAAACCCAAATATACGATACATGAAATTCTTCGTTGGATAATTCTCTACCGGACCCATACTTTCCCGTCACATTTTATCAAACCCTAAAAAATTATTCCAAAAACTCAAAAAAGTGATTTTGTCCCCATGCATTTTACATAGGAAACTTCAAGTCAAAACCGGCACCTGTTAAAATCGAAAAATAATAAATTAGGGAATTTCTTTTTTCGGATTTAAAATGAAATTAGGAGGATCGTTATCCCCTAAAAAATAAAAGCCTTTTTGAGCCAACCTAGTGTACACATTAACACGTAAAATTTTTACTATTTCAATTAGCCCGAGTAAAAACTATTTCGACTTAAGTTGGATCTTAGACGAGAATTCGAATGTATGGTTCAGACTTTTAAAGCCTGTCACAGAAAAAACTAAAGTTAAATTTTGTTGCAGTCAACATTTCCCGCTGTTGAAGTTTACATGCTATTTGGCGAAAGTTTATCCTGCGATGGGTTAAAATCTGTCGTCTGCAAAGTATTTGTGAATTAAAGCTATATAAATCGGGACACCAGATTTAAAACAGCACAGGAAAAACAAAACTTAAAATTTTTTACAGGTAAGAATTGCAACGATTAAAAATTAAACATACTTCGGCATAAGTTTCACCGAGGTTAGCAGAATAATTCTGATGTCGTCTACTGCAAGTTCTTACTGATATATCTCCTCCAAAATAAACTACACTATCGTGAACTAATTAGAACATATTTAATAGCGTTTAGCAAAAAGTGCGAAAACTAACGGACAGATGGGAATCCCCATTTCTCTCAAATTTAAACCGATTCGTTAAACTTGGATCATTCTAGACCCAAGGCATTTTTCTTTTGTTTTATTACTCAAAATTGGTGTACTCCGGAAATATCTACCCCCGCCCTAAACAAACTTTAGGACTAGATGACGCTCTGTGCTCAATCGCGTTTCTCCAGTGGCAGCCTGGCCTGCGCAGTAAACAGATTTAGTGCGCTTTGGGTCTGAAATGACCCATGATAACTTTAACGCCGGTGCAAACTCGTTTTGAGCGTCAAGGTAAAATTTTTAATTTTTATTAAGTTTATGAGTATTTTCGAAAGATTTTTATTTTTTTGAGTCATAGATTAATTTTTTATCTCTTATACTTATAGCATGGCGCAGCGTGCATCCACTAAAGTCACTTTACACATGTAGCAGAGACTGTTTGTAATTATAAAATGATAGAATTTAAAACGTGAATGTATATTTTTTTTCTTTGTGAATGTGTATAATTTTGTACAAAAATAAAATTTGTGTAAGTCGAAATATATCGAGTTATTTCTTGAAACTTCAAATTTTTTCTTTTGAAAAGAGGCGCTAATTGACACCAAATAATTAAGAATTTCTTTTGTTCCCATCGAGGTCGTGATTTTTCTCGTAAAAATACGCTTCTTGAACTTTACTATGCTACTTGAAAAATTCAAACATCTAAACTTTTTAAAGTTATGAATTTTTTGTAAATGTCTGTATTTTCCGGAGGTAGGTGTGTTTATCATTAGAAATTAAATATTTGCTTAAATTTTTGTGCAATCTTTATTATATTCCCTTATAGAGGAATGATTCAAGAGTGTACAGAAATTTCATCAGATTTTATATTAATAATTGAGCGTTTTAACATGTCTTGGGTCTGAAACGACCCACGATTAAATGAGAAGGTCCAAAAAAGCGATAAACTGATCGGGTTAATTAAGTTAAACAACGATAGATAGCGCTGGCCTTGTAATTCTCGCTACATCTTGAATAAAAATGGAGCGATTCGTTTTTCTGTGATGTATAGCTAGAAACAAAATTACAAAAGTTTTCGTTTGTAAATTTAAATATCCACTCTCTAAATCTGAATCAGTGAAGCTTCACTCATTTTCAATAAGATTTCACTGATTTAAATAGCCGAAAACAGTCACTAACAATCAGTGAAAAGTTACTTATTAGTTCAGTGAAATAACCGCTTTTCAGAGTTTGCAGCGCTGCACCGTTTCAATTTAGCAGTCATAATAAAATAATATTTCAGTAGGTTTAATTAATTAATCATTGTAAAAACTTAAAACCAATCAATATGATCAAATCTGAAAAAAGGTGGAAAGTGCCAATGCTTTTAAATGACCCATAACCTCACATATTACTTTACCTTCAAGATTAGATTGTCATGTACACACCCGTTAAGTAAGTACTTATTATATGAGTTAGAGTATATTTTTCCCTTAGTTAATTTAGCAGATCTACAGTCCACAAATTACAAAATTTACCTAATTAAGGAATTATTTTTACTACTTAAGTAAAAGAGTAACAACATCGCTTAGATTTAAAACTTAAATGTTATGTTTCACATAAAATACGTGAAATATCAGTGGATTTTTCACTGATTCATATTTAGAAAGCATTATTCTCTGACCCCTGTAAACTGTGTACATCACCAGCAGGACTAACAACAGTCAGGAAATAGCTGTAGACATGTGGGGATGAAGGAGTTGACATCTACTAAGGATTAAAATTTGACAACCGATAAAACTTTAAAATTTGTAATAAATGACTTGCAAATTAAAATTCCAGAACCTGCGGACCTTATAAACTACAAATACTTAGAACTTTCCTTTAAAAAATTGTGACTTATTGTAAGTATCTACTAAACATTCAGAAATAGGGAAACATGACAACATTTCTTGATTCACCGTCCAAAAAACGTATTTATTACACGTGAATTAACTTAATAATGTTCACTAACTATATAACATTAAGATAAATAATATGAACAATCTGTACATTTCAAATCGGAATCGTGATGACCCTCGGAAACGCTTTCGGGATAAGTTCTTTAATTGAGGACGTAGCCAAGTCGAAGCAATTATTTTTACTCGTGTAGTTTAGGCTTTATTTTATAATTTAGTTACTTTTTTAGTTTTTAACTGAAAAACCAGCTGAAAATTGTGCATTTATTACACATATTTTATTATATTATACGAGTATATTTTACTAGGTGGCAGGTCTCCTGCGAACTTTAATCTTCCGTTTTAGGTAAATAAAACATCAGTTTACACAAATTTGTGTCTATGTTTTTGGTTAAGTTCGCAAGTACAATATGTGTCCTCTTTTCCATAAAGACATACACCAAATTCACGCTTTTAGTTACCCCGTTCTAAGCTTTCCTAGAACTGCTGGCTCACGCAGTTTCTCAGGGGAGCAAGGCGAGAGCGGTTGCGACATTA
>NC_046659.1:55405302-55422182 GCF_010883055.1 Belonocnema kinseyi
TTAATAATTTCTTATAAGGAAAAAGGCATGATTTCGCCGGGAGTGGGTGCTAATCTGAAAAATTGCACCCGCTCCCAGCGAAATCGCGGTAAAATTTCAGCCACAACCACGTCTCACGACCGTCAGATAGGTGGTTACAGTCTGTAATGGAATCAATTCGACGACTCAGCGAAAGCCTCGCGCACCCCAAAAACACAGAGCGACCCAAGGAATATCGCCCTCTGCATTTTTCCCGCAAGTGTTTTAGCATATTGTTGACACGCAGGGATGCTTTTTCGCTTCTCGAAGTCAAGAAGAACCCTGTCAGGCCTCGAGTAAGCAACAGAAACAATTGTGGAGAATATAAATTTCCAGTATATGCGACACTTCCCATTCTCGACAATTGACTCGATTTCCCTAGGAGCATTTAGAAGAGCGATATTAAGGTTAATGCCGTAAGAGTGAAAGAGATGGTAATGAAGTACTCTTAGTGCCGCATTGTGCCTTTGAATGTAGGTCGTTCCCGCGTGAGTTGGACAACCAGATAGTATGTAAGCTAAATGCTCGGGGTGTGCATGGCACGCCCTGCAGCTATCATCGGGAATGTCTTGGCTCAAAATGTGGCGACGGTATGTTAAGGTGGAAATGACACCGTCTTGGCATGCCAAAATGAAACCCTCCGTAACAGACTTCAATCCGGGCGATTTAAGGAAAGCAAACGTTAGCTCACAAGACATTGACTGATCCTTTACACTTCAGTGGAAGATACCGTGCATCCTCTTATCAAGGAGCTGTTCACGAAAGTTTTTCTCTTGTGCTTTCTTAATCCGGGCTTTCAGGAGTGAGTAATCGAGATAGATCAGATTTGATGCATTTTGCTCACCCCGAATAATTCTTAGTGATTCCTGGCCATTTTAAGAAGAGGGTCTCTTCCATTTGCAACTCTATGTGCTGTACCCAGAATAATCCAGTTGTGAAGACATTCAAGACTCAATATTCCGCAACCACCTGCACGGCATGACATATACAGTCGCGGAACGGAAGACTTAAAATGCATGCTTTTGTTCATGTGCATAACCTTTCTTGTCCTGATATCAAGGGATCTGAGCTCGCTCTTCGTCCATGGAACGACTCCAAATGAATAGAGTACTACCGGGACGGCAAGCATGTTCGTTACAGATACTTTGTTCCTCGCCGACAGTTCGGAAGACCAAATCTGCCGGATGAGACGTTTGTATCTGCTTCGGAGAGTATCCTTTATACATGTCACATCCTGAATGCGGCTCTTGGCACGCCCAGGTATGTGCAAGTCTCTCCAGCGCAAAAGTGTCGTATAGCGCTTCTATCAACGAGCTCAGGATCTTCAGGGATGCCATTAAGTTTTCCTCGCTTCAAATAAAGCTTGGCGCATTTTTCTAACCCAAATTCCATTCCAATTTCCTTAGTATATCGTTCGACAATCTCTAGAGCTAGATGTAGTGGCTCTTTGTTTTTAGCATAGATCTTAAGATCGTCCATGTAAAATACATGAGTGATCTTGTCCATTCGATAGGTCATCGATAGGTCACGCTGGTAGAATGCTGCATCTTTGCAGACACATCTATCGATGAGCAGGTTCTCCCAACATCCCGCTACGCCTTTCTTTGAGCCTCGTTGTTCATACATTTCTTGCCACACAGGTTCAATTGCCCGAACAATCCTATAATTTAGGATATCTGTGAATATCTTATACAGTGTGTTCAGACAAGTGATTGGCCTGTAATTTTTCGGGTCAGCTAAGCTGCCTATTTTCGGCAGGAGTATTGTGCGCCCTTCCACCAACCACTCCGGAATCGGCTCTTTCGCCTTTAAATATGAGGTGAAAATACGGGCCAAATGCTGATGGGTTGAAGGAAACTCCTTCCACGAGAAGGTTTTGATACAATCTGGTCCCGGTGCGGAATAGTTCTTCATCCCTCTTAATACTTTTTTCACCTCCTCGATAGTGATGGGTGGGCATTCTTTATCAGGTGTTATGAGGCCATCACATAGCTCCTTGAAGCTATTTATATTTTCTGAGTCTTCGTCCAGTCTATGCTGCTCTTCGTAAACTTCTCTCCAAAATACTTCGACCTTCTCTGGTTTGGGCGGGTCTTCGACAGTAACTGGAGGGTCTTGGAAGAGTCGAGATGGGTCAGAGAGAAACTGTTGATTTTCTCTGACCTACCTCTCCGTCCGCTAGAGACTGCTCTTCGCGTCAGACAGTATCCGCATTCTCTCAAAAATATGCTGCCTGATGGTCAGCGGCTTTGACTTGTTAAGTGTGTGATAAAGGGTTCGGAGTTCACGCGCGAACTTTCGAACCTTGGCAGTAAAATTCCTGCCAGATGTAATATAGTCAATCACACACTAAATGCGGGACGAGTACTGTCTTACCCAGCCTATCTTTATGGCAAGTTGATGCATTCGTCTTTTGGTCTTATGATCAACCGTTGGTTTTGTTTTACGGTTCGCATCGGCCAAAGCTCTCGCTGCATTATACACATAATAATTAATAGCCCAGAGGTCGGATTCTCCGGAAAAATGTCCACAAAGCTCGACATCCATTTCAGCCAGATCTTTAGGCTTGAGAGAAACGTTGGTGCTGGTGTTTCTCCGGGTCATAAAGCATCGCTCTTCCTCTATTGGATGCCTGCCCGCGGTTGTTCTTAGCGTCGCCTCTCTTTCTCTTTTTCCGGCTTATTCTAGCTGTGGTAGAGTAGGCGTTCCGCTTATATAGTCCCTTTTTCGGAGTAGTTCAGCATGGTTTCGCAGACGTTGCTGCGAAAAGTGCGATAGCTCCGAGTGTTTCTCGCACCACAGAGCATGCAGTCGTGCCATGTAACCCCGTTCAGGGGCCACACTCGCATCGTAGCACTCTAGCAAGTCGTGATTCAGTCGCTCCATCCATGAGAAAACCATGAGAAACGTTTCTGTCCCCGCGAAATCAGTCCAAGGCCATTTGAAGGCAACCCCCGTCACTTGACTGAATGCGATAGTTTGGTGTACTACTCAAATTTTGGGTCTGCTTTTTTGTTACAAAATTGTATTATATTTTTTAGAACTTTAGGGAAGGAGACAAATTTGGATGTATGTTTTTAGTAATGCTTTTAGTTCGGTCAGTATATTCAGTACAATAGGTGGATTTTGCATGGCGTGCCGTAGATTTAGGTAAATCCTAAAGTCACGTGATGACGTTCCTGCGCAATGCTCTGCGCGAGTTTAACATAACCGTTTTCCGCTATCCGACGTTCGTTATCGTATCATTTAGCGTTTACCATATCCTACGAAACACTGCAAAATCTTGCTAATATTATAGTATCATCACTGTCGTGTTTAGAAAAAATGCACCCCTAAGATAAACATTTTCAGGAGCCTCTTCCCCTCACTTCCCCCTCCCCCTACCCCCTCTTATGAATCAAAGTTAAGGAGTATGAATAAATTTTCGAAAGCCTCTATAATTTTATTCTCTAAAAAAATTATATTTATATATTTGTATTGAGTTGAGAAATTAGTTAAACACATACCTGAATTACTTTCTTTACACTCATCTACATTTGAAGAAGAATCGCCATTTTGCTGTTTATCTTGACTCTTTGTATTGCCTACACCACGTACAGGATCCAACTCTTTTTTAACTCCATAAGATTCACGGTTGAGATTTTCTGTTACAATAGCCTACCTCATTTCTTTTTATAAAGAAAGTAGCTGTCTTTCGTATTTTTTTTATACTTTCGGCATGCCTCAAATCTGTCTCTTTATTAAATTTCCGCCTCCTAGCGCCCCTTAGCTTAGAAGTAGACAATTGGAAATTTTGAAATTGTAATGTTTCTCATTAGAAACAATGAAGTCAGAACGCGGATATCTCTGGCATGCGCGGTAGTTATTCCTGTGTATTTTTCGGTTATGTAATACCATGTGTCAATTCAAAAATACACAGAATAACTACTGCGCATGCCATAGATATCCGCGTTCTGACACCACTGATTAGAAGGCGTTTGAAGTCTGCCTCAAACTTTCTAAAACAACATATTATGCTTTTCTGACTGACATCCTGCGTACTTTGTGTATTTATCTCTCTTCCCACCATTTCCTAATTTAATCATTTCCCAAAATTGACCATTTTGAACCAATCATGTGTTACATCATTTCGTGTATCTAAGTGTTACGTTACCCATTTCCCAACTTTTCCCAATTTAGCTCGTACTGACCAATCAAAACCGCATAAATACCATAATTTTTTTTTAATTAGTTTTCTAAGTATTCTTCTAACACAAAACGTATCACAGAACAGTTTTTAAATTTTAAAGTTCCAAAATTCTAATTAAAAAATTTTTTGAATGTTGTTATAATCTAATTTTGAAATTAAAAAAAAGTTTTGTTTAGCAAAGGAAACGATCACGGTAAAGCTCGAGCTTCCTACGGCGGCAGGTACTGCTGGAACCAGATGCTCAGTTGTATATGTATATTCTTCAATATTATACTTTCTCTTAAAAAAATATCCATACAGACTGGGTCTATATTTTTTGCTGAATCAATATATTTAGTACAATATTTTACTATTTTTTATAAAAACATCCTCGATTACTGAAAAAGCGGTAGCAACGACGATATTTTTTTATAGAGAGATTATATTATAAGACTGCTCCCGTGTGGGAATAATTCATGGCGCTACAATGTTCCAGTCTAGACCGCCACGAGTCTATACTGGCGCTATCTCGAGAAACTATGCTGGGGCAGTACGCAAATGTAACGCTCCAATGGACTAGCCGCTATCTACAACAGCGGTACTAGCGATTTCTAATGAATCTAGTAAAATGTAGTAGATCTAGATACGACCTAGATTGCAAATTTAATACTTATTTTTATCATTAAATTATTCCTGATATAAAAGCACTTTGAGCTACATTGAGAATATTAACAAATTCCAGATTTCTGTAAGAAAAATGGAATATAGCTCGTATCTGCTTTTTTGACAGAATGTTTCCAAATGTTATTGATTAAAAAGAAAATGTCAATTGTAAATGTTTTGGAAACAGGAGCCAACTTCAAAATTGAATTCTCAGTTTACTCCATAAATATTAGAATTACATATTTCTCAAATCATTAGGGCCTCTTCCTGCATTGAATCAAATTTTTATCCGAGGTGAAAAATTGATTAATTTCTATAGCTTTTATGTGAGACATTTTTTTTCGAATGCTGGGGTTTGAATAAACAAACAAAACATCTTATACAAAAACTATTGGAATTACTCAATGTTCTACTCCGAATAAAGATTTAATTGAAAAGAGGATTAAGCCCTGTGTATCTAGAAAACATGTAATTCTAGTATTTATGGAGTAAAATGAGAAAATCCAGTTTTGATGTTGGGTCTTATTTTTATTTACGTCGAAAAAGGATCTGGAAACTTCAAACCTCGTGGTCACGAAACGAAAAGTATTCACAATGAATGGCGGCCTAGCAAACATCTGATTTTTGCAATCCGGTTCCGGTCATTGTTGCCAACTTTTTTGGTAGCAGTTTTGAAATTTCATGACATGATGGAAGTTGAGTGCTGTTGGTAGCACTGCATAATATTTGAGGTTAGGAAATATGTCATTTTAATGTAGATGAGTACTGGATACATGTCATACGAAAAGGAAAATTACTTTCCTAGAAAACCTAACGATAAAATGTCTTTATTCAGCAATAATTTTTTATATTAGCTTTGTGTTTCATTCAATAGTTTACCAATAAACAATGTATAGTGCGTCAGATCAATCCATATTCAGTGATGAATTAAATTAACAAATCTGCGCTATGAGACAGCACTGACAACACAGGCAACTTTATTTCTTCTATTTCCTTTGATTTGAGCACTGCAATAAATGTAATTTGTTATCTTGTATTAATTAGGTTTTGAAGGACGCCTTCTTTTTCAAACTCCAAAAAGAAGTACTTTCTAGAGCCAAGTTAGATTTTAGATGGAATTTTTATTTTAATGTGATGTGAAATTCTGGCTAGCGACATTAGTGGGTCTAAATAGAACTGCGTGATGGATTTTTCTATCTAGTAGGTATAGATAGCGCTAAAAGAGCCCCAAATAATCCAGTAGTGGCGCTAGAATAATTCCAGTCTGCCAGCAATGATTTCCACACGGGCTCTAAAAGTGCTCATTTTACGTGTACATTTCTTTCTAGCAGGCATAAAATAAATTCGCTTTCCTCACAGAGAGAAGTTTATTTGAACAGAAGAAAACTTACATTTATTTCATCTTGTTGATGTTTCTATCTTATATAGAAATGTTGAATTTTATAAATCGCTATTGACACACTACCTAAGAAAGTCTGGATACGCTTTTTTTATTGTTTCAAAATTCATACTTTACTGTAAAGACAAATAGCTGTGCACAATCTGAATTTCGGACTTAGTCAGTAAAGTATTCATAAAAAGTATTCATAAAAAGTATTCATGCAAAATCCTGTTAAATAAAACAAGAATCCAAAGACCTTTGGACCACAACGAATAAACAAGAACCAAAAATCCTATTGTAATCCGAAAAAAAAACAAAAAACAAATAAAGTTTTCGGAAAAAAAAGAGGAAAGAAAAATGACAAGGCAGCCAACCACATCCCCTTCCTTCTCTTTTTCCTTCTTTCGTCTTTTTTATTTTTATTATCATCAAATTACGATAAAATAAAAATAAAAAACATAAATAAATACATAAAATTGCGCTACCAACGTTTCGGTACTCGTACAGTACCCTTATCAAGGCAAGAAAAATTTAAGTGGTAGAAATTGACAGCACCCACGAACAGGTGCTCTTTGATACCTGAGAATCGAATGCGGGTAAGTAGGCCAATCTGTTGTAAAAACAATATAAATATCTGTCACAATTACATCAGCAATAAAGAAAGTAAAAGAAAGACAGAATTCATGAAACAGTCACGTCAAATATAATTAATCATATTAGCATAACTTTCGTTCAGCCCATCCAAATCGGTTTTTAAATTAATAGATAACTTTTTTGTTTTTTAATATAAAGCATTTCCATGAGTTTCCTCTTTCTCTCATTACTTTCACTATGCAAAATTTGAACATTATCTCAGTCAAACTCATGGTCAAGATCAACAAATTCCTTTGTATGTCTGGCAAGAACACTCTTATAACAGCGGCCTAAACGAACATCACTTTTGTGCTCCTCTATCCTAGTATTCAGAAGTCTGCCAGTCTGTCTCACGTAATTCATCTTACAGATCCTGCAAGTGATCTTATAGACAACACCACCCTTTTCAAAATTATCTAAAGGATCTTTGCAAAAATTTATCACTGAATTCATTTTAAATGGAATGCGGAAAATAGTATGAATTTAAAATTTTTTAAACATAAGTTTAATAGTTTTTGAAATTTGACCAAAAAATGGAAGAACAAAAGTGTTAAACGAACTATATTTCTTTAACTCTTTCTGATTATCTACAAGCAAATAATTAATCTCTTTGTTTTTGATATGTTGAACTCTAATTGCAATAGGTTTCTCAATTAACTTTTTTGGATAATGATTCATAAAAAGGATATTCCTAACAATATTCAAATTTCTTGTGTGAAATGAATAATAAGACAAAGCTAAAGCTCTGTCAACTAAGTTTTTAATTACTGCAATTTTGTTTTGAAAGGGATGAGCAGTAAGGAAATTTAAAATTCTACCTAAATATATGTTTTTTCTATACCAATTGGTAATAATATTACCATCCCAACCCTTAATTACCTCTATGTCCAAAAAACTGATTTTATAATCCTGTTCTATTTCATGAGTAAATTGAAGTTTTAGATGAAAACTGTTGAAAGTACTAATGACGATCTGTAACTTTTCTAGAGGAACACATAATAAGGTATCGTCGACAAACCGAAAATAAAAAGGCAAAACAAAATCTAATTTCCCAAAAACAAAAACCTCCAAATCTTCCATCACTAATTCTGCCAAAATCGGAATAATCACTGAACCTATGGTAGTACCAGACTTCTGTTTTTAGAAAGATCCATTAAACTTAAAATAAATTGGCTCCATAATAAAAACCATCCCTTCAATAAAATCTTGTTGACATAATCAAGTACGGGTTTTTATATTAGCCCATCTATTTAAAATTGCCTTTTTAACTAATTCAAGGGGTATACTTGGAAACATTGCAATAAAATCCAAAGAAATCATTACATGGTCATCCGGAACCTTTTTTTGAATGATATTTTTTTTAAATTCTTAGATATTTTTGACATTATATTAGGAAGTTGTAATAGAGTCCTTGAGAATCAAATTAAAATTTTCTTCTAAAAATTTGGTGGGAGTATTAACAGTTGAAATAACTATTCTTAAGGGATAGTCATCTTTGTGAATCTTTCTCAAACCATAACATCTAGCAAGAACTGTGTCTTCAGTTTTAATATCAGTTCATCTTATATTCTTTCCCAGAAGTCCTTTCTTTCTCCAATTGCCAAGCATCTTAAAAGTGTCTCTTTTTAATTTTTTTAGCGGATTTTTATGTAATAATTCAAAATTATCATTATCAGAATGCAAATCCTCCATATCCCTAATATAATTCGATTCTTTCATGCTAACAGTACAACTGTCTTTATCAGCATTCATGCAAACCATATCAGGGTTGTTTCTGAGAAACTCTTTCGTCATCATGAAACCTTTAGAAATTCTGCGATCAATATAACTGACATGCAAACTATTTTTCTCAACAAAGCTCTTTGACAAGTGTAAAACTGATCCAAAATAGGAATTTTGTGTATATTTGATTCAACATCTTTAACTATTTCCATCATTTGTTTTGCCTTAGTTTTTATCCCACGGTTACTAAAACCTTGACCTAATCTGAAAATATCTGTAACTGAATCAGGAATTTGATTATCTGTCAAATTAACAAACCAAGGATCTTTACCTCCTTCTTCAAAAATCCTATATATATTTAAATTTTGCTCTTGAACACTAGTTTGCTGATGAATTAAATTCGAAAGTTCGTTATCGCGTTTTACATCGATGCTTAAAAATCGTTGATTGAGGAGAATATGATGCTTTAAAAGATTAATAATTTCATCTTGTTGTAAACAAACTTCTAAGACACTTCTTATTCTTGAAATTCTTGACTTATAAAAATTAACATGATTTGAAACATATTTGATAAATAAATTTAGTAGTGAAAATTTTTAATTGTTTCAAGTATATTCAAATTTTCTGTTACAATAATTACTGTGAAGAGAAAAATGTCGAAATTTGTTATCCAGAAAAAAAATTTTTTTAGGTAAAACATCGTTTCTTCTACATGTAATCAAAAATCTTTTTTGAAGAATACTGCCTCTCAATTTCTTATTGATATCACACCATCATTGCACTTTTTTGAACACCTCGGGACCATGTTTAACTCTTATCTGATTAAAAAACATAATATCATAGAAATAACCTCCAGTCCAAGTCAGTTAAATCAAAATTTAAGAAATTTGAATTAGACCAAAATCCAAATTAAAATTCTCATTTAACGTCCAATAATCAAATTGATACAAAATCCTGTTAAATAAAACAAGTATCCAACGACCAAATTCGGAGCACAACGAATAAACAAAAACCAAGAATCCTATTGTAATCTGAAAAAAAAACAAATTAAATTTTCGGACAGAAATAAAAAGAGGAAAGAAAAATGAGAAGGCAGCCAACCACATCCCCTTCCTTCTCTTTTTCCTTCTTTTGTCTTTTTTATTTTTATAATCATCAAATTACAATGAAATTAAAATAAAAAACATAAATAAAATTGCGTTACCAACGTTTCGCTACTTGTACAGTAAAAAATAGTAAAAACTTAGTTGACAGAGCTCTAGGTTTGTCCCATTATTCATTTCACACAAGACATTTGAATATTGTTAGGAATATAATTTTTCTAAATCATTATCCAAAAAAGTTAATTGAGAAACATATTGCAATTAGAGTTCAACAAATCAAAAACAAAGAGATTAATTATTTGCTTGTAGATAATCAGAAAGAGTTAAAGAAATATAGTTCGTTTAATACTTTTGTTCTTCCATTTTTTGTCAAATTTCTAAAACTATTAAACTTATGTTAAAAAAATTTTAAATTCATACTATTTTCCGCATTCTATTCAAAATGGATTCAACGATCAATTTTTGCAAAGATCCTTTAGATAATTTTGAAAAGGGTGGTGTTGTCCATAAGATCACTTGCAGGATCTGTAAGATGAATTAGGTGGGACAGACTGGGAGACTTTTTAATACCAGGATAGAGGAGCACAAAAGTGATGTTCGTTTAGGACGCTCTTATAAGAGTGTTCTTGCCAGACATACAAAGGAATTTGTTGATGTTGAGCATAAGTTTCACTGGGATAATGTTCAAATTTTTCATAGTGAAAGTAATATGATTAATTACATTTAACGTGGCTGTTTCATGAATTCTGTTTTTCTTTTACTTCCTCTATTCCTGATTAATTGTGACAGATATTTATATTGTGTTTACAACAGATTGGCCTACCGACCCTCATTCGATTCTCAGGTATCAAAGAGGGAATTTTATTTTTTTTTTTTCAGAGTACAATAGGATTTTTGGTTTTTGTTTATTCTTTGTGGTCCAAATTTGGTCGTTGGATTCTTGTTTTATTAAACAGGATTTTGCATCAATTTGATTATTGGACGTTAAATGGGATTTTTAGTTTAGATTTTGGTCTATTTTCAATTTCTTAAATTTTTAAAAAGTATTTCCTCTTGCCATATAAGTGTTTGGGAAGCCAAAAGTCAGACATTCGTATCATTAGCCTTCATTTGTTAACAGATGCGACGTCAGATTCCTTTATCTTTCATTGTATATCTAATGAAATCTGCAAGCTGAAAATTCTTGTACAGAAACCTCAGAGGTTCCTGCATATTTTCCTATACACGAACCTGTACAGGTAACCCTGACGGATCCTATGCAGGAATTTCGCTAAAGAAACTGTACATGATCCGGCAAAGGAACCTGTATGCCACCTAACCTTTGAAAGCTTCCAGTAAATATTCCTATATATGAACCTGCATAAGAACTAATCCACGAGATTTCGCTAGTGGCTTGCGTCACCCAATAGGGAGTTGAATCTTTAATGGAATGAAAGAAAGGCTGCTTTATAGTTGTGAGCAACATAAGTTTTTCTGATATATTTCTTGTAAAGGACTCAATTTAGTTTGCAAAGGAACTGGTGCATAAACGAAGCCCCGTCATTGAAATGTTCTTTTGTCGGTGCAGTTTCCATTAAAGAATCACGTACAATTTCCTTTACCAAACTCCCGCGTAGAAACAGACAAGATTACTCCAATAGGTAAATTCATGCGCACATTTGATCCAATTCATTCCAATCCAATCCATTCCACTCTAATTCATTCCAATTCATTCAAATTGCTCATAAGAGCAAATAGGTTACATCTAGTCCTAATCTCAAAATCAGAGAGGGAATACAATCTAAATCAATTCCCGAGACGAAGGAGGAGTACATGTATGTATGTATTTAATCTCTTCCTTTTACGGGTTGGAGGGCCTCCGCTCCCTGTACATATATTTACAATTCCTTCCTTAGTCTAACTTAACTACTACTTATTTTCTACTCTTTCGCATTACGTAGGATAAACAATCGTAACATTAGTAACATTAATTCTTAAAATGAGCGAGCTTCCAGTGCTTCGGTTTCCTCTTACCATAAAAAAATGCATTTTCCACGACATTGAAAACAATTTTCGCTTTCTACTGTCCTTTTTCAGGATCACCCGTTTGGCTCTGCCCTACTCCCTTGCTTTCCCTTACTTTTTCCAATTTCTTTATCCACATCACTCCCTGTCCACTACCATCCAAGATTCATGTTACACACTCATCCACACTCAACTGTCCCTCTTCCTCTCCTGTACATCTCTCTAATACATGTGCCCATGACTCCATTTCCTATCCACATACTCTACATAAATTCTCCTCTTCATCCATCCAATATCTGCATGCTCTCACTCCTTCTCCCATTCTAAATCGTACAACCCTACCCCATTTTTCTTCTTTTTTGCAGATATTCTGGTTCCGTCAACCCTTTGACCATCATATACCATCTATTGTACCTCGAATCTATAATCTTTGTCCATATCTCTTCTTGTTTAACTAATAGCTCTCACTGTATGTCCTGCCACTCCACAACCCCTTCTCGAATATTACAAATCCTTCTAATTTTTCTCCTCTTTTCCTCTCATTTTGAATTTCCCAAATTGCCTCTCGCTTCATTGTTCCGAATTTCGCCCAACCATGCTTCTGCTATTCTGCTAACAGAATCTGCTAACAGAACGTCATCATCCGCGTATGCTAGAGAGTATAGTTTGCTATTACCCAAAACCATTCCTCCCTGCCCTTCTCCTTTAGCTTCTCATCTAAGTCTACCAGCAGGATATTAAATAGTAACGGGCTCAAAGGGCACCCTTGCCTTAGACCTCTGCCTGTCCAGAAAACCTGCCCTTTTTTATTCTCTATTTTCACCCTAATCCTGGTTTCAGTAAAAATTTCTTTTATCCTCTCCACCAACTTTTCCTCTGCACCCCTCTCTTTCATTGCCTGCCATAGCACTTTTCTGTTTACTGAGTCAAACGCTGCTTTGAAATCTACGAACAAAGCAACTAGTTTCCCTTTATTTCTTCCCAAATTTCGTTTGACTAAGTAATTAAATACGTAGATATTGTCTATAGTTCCCATCCCTTTTCTAAATCCCGTCTGATCATGTGGGATGCTTTCTTTTTGTTTTACCTGACTCTCCAACCTTTTTCTTAAGATTTCTGCATATATTTTATAGACGACTGACATGAAAGTGATTCCTCTGTATTCCTCTACCTTCTTTAATTCCCCTTTCTTGACAAGCGGTAGCACCAATCCCGTCCATTCCTCCATTTCTATTTCTTCGTTAACGCCCTTGCTTTCCCCTCTGTCCCCATTTATCACATCGCACACCCTACCCTCTTTGACCGCTTTTTCTACTTCTGCTTTATATTCTTCCTTTCTCCTTTGTCCTTTTCCTTCCAGCATCTGCTCATGATCCTTTTTCCTCCTGCTATACTTCTTCCGCTCCGTTTCCCCTTTTCTCCATTTTCTTACACACTCTTTCATTCTCTCTTTACTCTCCAAACATTTCTTGTCCCACCAGCCCCTCTTTCCCCCTACTCTTTCTTCATTAGTACCCAGCTCATCCTTTACCTTCTCAATAGACCCCTTCAACCTTTCAATTAACGAGTCTATTCACTCCTCTTTTTCATACCTAACCTTTTCCTTTTCCATCTTTTGTTTAAACTCTTTTAATTTATCTCCCCCCCCCCCGACTCCCATTTTCGTGTTTTTTTTCATCTTATTTCCTTTCTCTCTCTGCCGCGCTTACCTACGTCTATTTTTAGTGTAGCTATGACCGGGAAGTACTCGGACCCTATCTCATTCCCTACCTTCATACTCCCTATCATATGCCGCATTCTTTCTTCAGCCAAGATGTAGTCTATTACTGTTGCTCTCTTTTTTATGAATGCGATCTCCCCTTTCTCATCTCCTTTCATATTTCCATTGCATATAAACCATCCTGTTTCTCTTATCATGTCTAGTAACTTCCTCCTCTCTCTGTCCATATCTCTATGTTTGGAGTTCCTCATATATGCCTCATTTTCCTCATCCCATAACCCTCCTCCTTGTTCGCCAGTCCACGCATTTAAGTCCCCTCCTATTAAAACCAATTCTTCCTTCTTTTCCTTCATCCACCTCCTTATTACCCTCAGGCCTTCCTCTTCCCCTTTTTTCTGTATACACAAACTTCCTCTTCTTACCATTGTTCCATCCTTTTCCTCCATGTCCCCATCTTTTGTCCCTTTTAATGGTAATTCTTTTTTCACTTTTGACCCCATGCCGTCCATCTTTCTCCTCTTAACGTGTTCTTTTCTTGCTTCTTGCATTGTCCAGACATAACCTTTCGGTAACAGATTTTTTACACCATTCCAGTCCTTCTCGTCTGCCCAAATTTCACTCAACATAATCACATCCCACTTCTCTAACTCCTCACAAAACCCTTTATTCTTGTTCTTCAAGCCTGACACATTCCAGAAACCTATTTTCACGTTTCTCTCTTCCCTTCCCTCTTCTTTCCCCTTCACTTTGTTTCCCCTTTGCCGTTTGGGAACCCCTCTGATCTATTTCCAGACTCTTTTTCGTCTCCCTTCCCCCTACCTTTCTCTAGACTTTTTCCTTTTTTTCTTAATTCTTCTACTTCTTCGTCCCAGCATCATTGCTGCCCATTTATCCATAACCTGTCTCTCCCTATCCACACCATATGGCCCTTTCTCCTGCCTACCCGAGACCCTGCTCTATTTTCCATCTCCTTTCCCTCTCCCTCCATGTCAGATCTTCTTCAATTCTTTCCCTTCTTCCTCTCAATAATTTTTTTCCCTGCATAATTTTCTTTTTCTTCTCCTCACTCCCCAATTTTACTAGAAACATTCCTTCTCTTCCTTCCTGCGTCCCTCCTGTTGTCTTGAATCCTTCAACCCTGAACTGCACTCTAATATCTCGCAAAAGATTTTTTATTTCCACTTCTCCCGTTTCACTCTCCACTTTCAATCCCTTAATTACTAAGTTACTTTTTTCTCTTTGCCCTTTCTTCCCATTCTAATCTTCTTTTGAATCTTACTGAGTCTTTTCTTCAATCTTTCATTTTCACTTTGGACGTTCTTTTCATTCCCTTTTACTATTTCCTCATTCTCTGTTTTTTCCCCATATTCTCATTCCTAATTTCTAGATTACCTAGGATTCCAGCGTTTATCCCATTCTTCCCATTTTTCTCTTACCTTTTTCACTTCCCCCCTTACGTCGTTACCCTGCCTATCCATATTCCTATTCATGTCATCCAATCTCTTTCTTATTTCCTCTCTAAATCCTTTTATGAGAGCTTTCAATTATAACAATTCCAATCCCAAGACGAAGCACGAGTACAACCATTTTCACGAGACAGGGTGCTACTTAGGGGATGAGTGCCACACATCTTTTTTTTATCACACCACTCGATCATTAATGCAAATAGGTTGCAAACAGTCTCAATATAAAAAGCCGAAAGAGAATCCAAACCAATTTAATTCCCGCGGCCAAGGACGAGTGCAGCAATTCACACGAGAAAATGTGCTACTTAGGGGCTAAGTGTCACCAACTTTTTTTATAACATCAGTCGATCATAAGTGCAAATAGGTTACATAGAGTCCTAATTAAAACTCCGAAATGAAATGAAATCTAATTCAATTCCCGAGACGAAGGATAAGTACAGCAATTTACACTAGACAATCTGCTACGTAAGGGCTAAGTGCCATACACTTTTTTTTTATCACATCATTTGATCATAAGTGCAAATAGATTGTATATAGTCCTAATTTAAAACCCGAGAGGGAATCGAATCCACTTCCTTTCCCGAAACGAAGGACGTGTACAACAATTTACACGAGATAATGTGCTACTTAGAGGCTAAGTGTCACACACTTTTTTTTATCACATCAGTCGATCATAAGTGCAAATAGATTATATAGAGTGTAATCTAAAACCCCGAGAATGAATCGAATACAACTCAATTCCCAAGAGGAAGGATGAGTACAGAAATTTACACAAGATAATGTGCTATTAGGTGCGCAACTAAGTTCCCGATGTTTGCCTTTCTTCGCTTGGGGTTGCTGTAATGAATCCGTTTTCCATCATCCCATTTTCTTAATCCCATTGTGACGGGTGATGAAAAACGGATTCATTGCAGCAACCCCAAGAGAAGAAAGTCATGAGGACTGCCCGATCATGCTTCTACGTCGTCGGTTTCGCTGAATATTCACGCATCAAAACTTCCCGCGAATAACGATTGTTTGTGCACAAAATCAAATATTTTCACACAACCAAAAGTATATGACGCCAAAATAACATCACTAATGTGTCAACACGGTTTTTTTTACCATATGTCTGCGCTTGGTTCATGACTTTTTAAATGTCTAAATCGACCAACACTTACTGCTGGAGCCATCTATTGGCAAACAGCGGGAACTTAGTTGGGCACCTAATAGCACATTATCTTGTGTAAATTGTACTCCTCCTCCGTCTCGGGAATTGAATTGGATGGGATTCCCTTTCGGGTTTTTAGATTAGACTCTATGTAACCTATTTGCACATATGACCGACTGATGTGATAAAAAAAGTGTGTGACACTTAGCCCCTAAGTAGCACATTGCCTCGTATAAATTGTTGTACACGTGCTTCGTTTCGGGAATTGAATTGGATTCGATTCCCTCCCGGGTTTTCAATTAGGACTATATGCAATCTATTTGCACTTATGATCGATTGATGTGATAAAAAAAAGTGTGTGATACTTAGCCCCTAAGTAGCACATTGCCTCGTATAAATTGTTGTACACGTCCTTCGTTTCGGAAATTGAATTGGATTCGATTCCCTCTCGGGGTATAAATTAGGAAAATATGCAATCTATTTGCACTTATGATCGACTGATGTGATAAAAAAAAGTGTGTGACACTTAGCCCTTAAGTAGCTGATTGTCTAGTGTAAGTTGCTGTACTCATCCTTCGTCTCAGAAATCGAATTGAATTTTATTTCATCTCGGGGTTTTAATTAGGACTATATGCAACCTATTTGCACTTATAATCGACTGATGTGATAAAAAAAGTTGGTGACACTTAGCCCCTAAGTAGCACATTGTCTCGTGAAGGCAGAGGATACGAAGATCAGAGAGTGCGAAGCAACGCGAGGTCGAACAGAAGTCTGGGCGAATAGAAAAAAATGACAAGCGCGACTAGCAGTGAAGGGGAGGAAAGAAGGAAAAGAGAGGCAGGGGACGATGAG
>NC_046659.1:55422282-55431436 GCF_010883055.1 Belonocnema kinseyi
AAGAAAGAGATTGGATGACATGAATAGGGATATGAATAGGCAGGGAAACGATGTAAGGGGGGAAGTGAAAAAGGTAAGAGAAAAATGGGAAGAATGGGATAATCGCTGGATAAACCCTGGGATAAACGCTGGAATCCTAGGTAATCTAGAAATTAGGAATGAGCATATGGGAAAAAGCAAAGAATGAGGAAATAGTAAAAGGAAATGAATAGAAGGTCCACAGTGAAAATGAAACATCGAAGAAAAGACTCAGTGAGATTGAAAGAAGATTAGAATGGGAAGAAAGAGCAAAGAAAAAAGGTAACTTAGTAATTAAGGGATTCAAAGCGGAGAGTAAAACGGGAGAAGTGGAAATAAAAAATCTTTTGCGAGACATTAGAGTTTAGGTCAGGGTTGAAGGATTCAAGACAACAGGAGGGACGAAGAAAGGAAAAGAAGGAATGTTTCTGATAAAATTGGGGAATGAGGAGGAGTAAAAGAAAATTATGCAGGGAAAAAAACTATTGAGGAAGAAGGGAAAGAATTGAAGAAGATCTGGCATGGAGGGAGAGGAAAAGGAGATGGAAAATAGAGCAGATGGCTTGGGTAAGGAGGAGAAAGTGCCATATGGTGTGGACAGAGAGAGTCAGCTCATGGATAAATGGGGAGGAATGATGCTGGGACGAAGAAGTAAAAGAATTTTAAAAAAGGAACAAGTCTAGAGAAGGGTAGGGGGAAGGGAGACGAAAAAGAGTCAGGAAATAAATCAGAGGTGTTTCCAAACGTCAAAGGGGAAACAAAGTGAAGGGGAAAGAAGAGGGAAGGGAAGAGAGAAACGTGAAAATAGCTTTCTGGAATGTGTCAGGTTTCAAGAATAAGAATAAAGGGTTTTGTGAGGAGTTAGAGAAGTGGGATGTGATTATGATGAATGAAACTTGGGAGGTCCGTTAAGCTAGCACGTCCACAATCGAATTTTTGAATTTTTCATACCGCAGAATTTTGGGCCTTTTTTGGGCTTTTTTTGGGCTGCAATAAAAATTTTTGGGCTCCTTCACATTTTTCAAAAAATCAATTTTCTTGTGGAGGTGCCAGCTTACATTAAACCAGCACCTCCACTTCTTTAAATCACTAAATAATAAAAATTCAATTACATCAGAATTTTGGGCTTTTTTTGGGCTCTTAAAATCCGCAAAAAAAATTTTCCCCAAACCAACCCTTAACTTCCAAAATCAACCCCCTTCAAAAAATTGAAAATTTTCATTTATTTATGAACGGGATATTTTTGGGCTTTTTTGGGCTCCCAGAAAATACCCACTTCGATTTTTGGGCTCCAACACTTACGGTAAAAAATTAACACCATTGTAACACGCAGATATGAAATGGTCAAAAAATAACTTTTATTAAATTTTAGAGCTTGAATAAAGTCTCTGATTTTTAGGCTCCTCGAAAATACCCGATATGATTTTTGGACTTCAACCCTTAACGTCAAAAATCAACCCCTCTCTTCCACGTAAATACAACTTTGTCTGCAAATAAATTTTTCTAGAATTTTTCAATGGATATACAGTCTCTGATTTTTGGGCTCCTCGAAAATACACGCTACGATTTTTAAGCTTCAACCCTTAAGTCAAAAATTAACCCACGTTGATACTACTTTGTCAAGAAATCAATTTTTCTAGAATTTTCTAATGGAAATAGAGTCTCTGATTTTTGGGCTCCTCGAAAATACGCGATACGATTTTTAGCTTCAACCCTTAACGTCAAAAATCAACCACTCTCTACCACGGAAATACAACTTCGTCTGCAAATAAATTTTTGTATGATTTTTTAATGGAAATAGAGCCACTGATTTTTGGGCTCTTCGAAAATACCTGATATGATTTTTGGGCTTCAATCCTTAAAGTCAAAAATCAACCCCTATCTTCCACGTAAATACAACTTTGTCTGCAAATAAATTTTTCTAGAATTTTTCAATGGAAATACAGTCTCTGATTTTTGGGCTCCTCGAAAATACTCGAAAGCTCAAACTTCGTACAATTTCATGGAGATTGAAGAAACACAAGCCAGACACATTACCACTTACCTAAAACACATAAGATGCTATGGATATTTTTTTGATGTTTAAATATTTCGTAAAAAAATATGAAATATACGTTTTGAATATAAGCATTTTTTCCGTTACAATAGCAGAAAATGTAAAAGGCAAAATAGGGATTATTCTAAATTCTAAATTAATTATAAATCAAAAATTTGAGGGAATGTGTAATTTTATTTCTATCGAGTGTGTAATATTACACTGCTGTTCGAGGATGCTTTTATTTACATCGTTAGTGGATGTAATTTCACATATTTTTGTAAAATCACACAGTGGAGTGTGTGATATTTACAATGATACAATATTTAATTTTCCGAAACTTTGTAATTTTACACAAATCTTTTTTTACAGTGTATCTACGTGGCAGAGAGGGGTTCATTCTTGACGTTAAAGGTTGGATCCCAAAAATCGTAGTGTGTATTTTTGAGGAGCCAAAAAGTCAAAAACTCTATTGACATTGTAAAATTCAAAAAGAAATTATTTGTTGACAAAGTCGTATGTACGTTATAGAGAGGGGTTAATTTTCTATCTTAAGGGTTGAAGCCCAAAGATAGTAGTCGGTATTTTCAGAAAGCCTAAATATCAAAAACTGTATTCCTATTGTAAGACTCTGAAAACAGTTATTTTTTGACAAATTCGTATGTCCGTCGTAGAGAGGGGTTGATTTTTGACGTTAAAGGTTGAATCCCAAAAATCGTGACGTCTATTTTCGAGGAGCCCAAAAATCAGAGACTGTATTTCCATTGAAAAATTCTAGAAAAATTTATTTGCAGACAAAGTTGTATTTACGTGGAAGAGAGGGGTTGATTTTTGGCGTTAAGGGTTGAAGCCCAAAAATAATATCGGGTATTTTCGAGGTGTCCAAAAATCAGAGACTGTATTTCCATTGAAAAATTCTAGAAAAATTCATTTTTTAACCAAGTAGTATCTACGTGGGTTGATTTTTGACGTTAAGGGTTGAAGCCCAAAAATCGTAGCGTGTATTTCCGAGGAGCCCAAAAATCAGAGACTTTAATCAAGCTCTAAAATGTAATAAAAGTTATTTTTTGACAATTTCATATCTGCGTGTTTCAATGGGGTTAATTTTTTACTGTAAGGGTTGGAGCCCAAAAATCGTAGTGGGTATTTTCTGGGAGCCCAAAAAAGCGCAAAAATATCCCGTTAATAAATAACTGAAAATTTTCAATTTTTTCAAGGGGGTTGATTTTGGAAGTTCAGGGTTGGTTTGGGGAAAATTTTTTTTGCGGATTTTAAGAGCCCAAAAAAGCCCAAAATTCTGGTGTAATTAAATTTTTATTATTTAGTGATTTAAAGAAGTGGAGGTGCTGGGTTAATGTAAGCTGGCACCTCCAGAAAAAAAGTGATTTTTTGAAAAAAGTAAAAGAGCCCAAAAATTTGTATTGCAGCCCAAAAAAAACCCAAAAAAGCCCAAAATTCTGAACTATGAAAAATTCAAAAATTCGATTGTGGAGGTGCTAGCTTAACGTACCTAACTTGGGCAGATAAGAAGAACTGGAATGGTGTAAAAAAAACTGTTACCGAAAGGTTATGTGTGGACAATGCAAGAAGCAAGATAAGAACACGTTAAAGGGAAAAAGATGGGCGGCATGGGGTCAGGGGTGAAAAAAGAATTATCAGGAAAAGGGAGAAAAGGTGGGGACCTGGAGGAAAAGGATGGAACAATGGTAAGAAGAATTATAATTGGGAAAGTAGAAATTTTGGTGGTTTGTGTATACAGAAGAAGAGGGGAAGAGGAAGGCTGGGGGGGGGGTAATAAGAAGGTCGATGGAGGAAAAGGAGGAAGAATTAGTTTTAATAGGAGGGGACTTAAATGCATGGACTGGCGAACAAGGGGGAGGGTTATAGGATGAAGAAAATGAGGCATATATGAGGAACTCCAAACGCCTAATACTTAGGAGTTGAGTGTCACAAACCTTTTTTTTATCACACCACTCGATCATTAATGCAAATATGTTGCAACTAGTCTCAATATAAAAAGGCGAGAGAGAATCCAAACCAATTCAATTCCCGCGGCGAAGCACAAGTGCAGCAATTCACACGAGACAACGTGCTACTTAAGGGCCGAGTGTCACACGCTATTCTGTATGACACCAGTCGATCTTAAGTTCCAATAGGTTGCATATATTCCTAATTAAAAACCCGAGAAGAAATGAAATCCAATTCAATTCCGGAGACGAAGGATGAGTAAAGCAATTAACACGTGGTAATGTGCTACTTAGGGGCTGAGTGTCACACACTATTTTTTATGACACCAGTCGATTATAAGTGCAAATAGGTTGCATATGGTACTAATTAAAAACCCGAGAGGGAATCGAATCCAATTCAATTCCTGAAACGAAGTACGTGTACAACAATTTACACGAGACAATGTGCTACTTAGGAGCTAAGTGTCACACACTTTTTTTATCACATCAGTCGATCATATGTGCAAATAGGTTACATAGAGTCTAATCTAAAAACTCGAGAGGGAATCCCATCCAATTCAATTCCCGAGACGAAAGACGAGTACAGCAATTTACACCAGATAATGTGCTACTTACGGGCTAATTATCAAACATTATTTTTGATCACGCCACTCGATTATAAATGCAAATAGATTGTATGTGGTCCTAATATAAAAACCCAAAGGGAATCCTTTCCAATTCAATTCCCAAGATGAAGAACGAGTACAACAATTTACACTAGACAATGTGGTACTTAGGACCTGAGTGTCACACACTTTTTTATTACATCAGGCGATCATAAGTGCAAATAGGTTACATAGAGTCTAATCTTAAAATCCGATACGGAATCCCATCCCATTCAATTCCCAAGACAAAGGACGAGTACAGCAATAAAGTTTTGGATAATTAAGATACGCTATTTGGGTAAAAATAATGTGCTTTTTCATATTTTGCAATAAAAAATTGATTTTTTAAACAATTTCTTTTAGAAAATGGACTTGCAATGTTTTAATAGTCGCGGCAAGTCAAAAATAAAAGACAAAAAGAACACAAAGTCACTTGCGGACGAGCCTTTGTCGAAGAGCTCGCGCGCAGCCTCAAAATACAACATCAAAACATACGTAAGGGAAACTGTGTATTCAGTGGCTGTTCCAATCTTACCCGAACGATCGTCGCTGGTTTATGTCAAATTTAGCCGGGTCTTATATCCAGTGGATTTCCGATTATAGTCCGAGCTAATTCACAAGGCTAAAAGATACGTAAGGGCAAGCGATTCTTTTCGTTTGTCAATTCGCGCCGCACTCGGTCACTTTTACAACGCAACAAAGACACAAAGTTCTTTAGGTTCTTTTTCATGTGTATGCTGATGACGCATTGCCTTCTTTGTACAACTTTTAGGACACGCAAAGAGCTTTGCGTGTCTTTTTCTGTTGTATTTTTCAACTTTTTCGACTTTCCTCATTTATAAACAATCGCTTTTTGAATAAATATTAATAATTAATAGATTTTATTAACACAGTTAAATGCAGCTTTCTCTTACGAATCCAACGATACCAAAAACTTATTTTTAATAAAAATGTCACTTATGTATCTTTTTAATTTGGACGGCAGAATTTTTGATCACACCACTCGATCATAAGTGCAAATCGATTGCATAAAAACCCGAGAGGGAATCCTATCCAATTCAATTGGAAGGTTAGCTTCAGTATTCAGTAATTCCTAAGATATATTTTTTTCTAAACTGAGAAATACGTATCTTTTTATTTTTATTTTAGAATGAGATTTTAAAGGGCTATAACTGTAATATATAATTAGTATTCGAATTTCTAAAAGGATAAGAGAATTAGTATGGAACCTCGATTAACCTACATTGATCAATAACAAAATTATAAAGAAAGAAACCCAAATAGTCCGTAAATACTTCGTCCTCACTCAGAAAATGAACGACTATCGAAACAAGTGTATCAATGTCAAGTAAATGGCAGCGTGTCCAGAGGGAGACTGCAGAAAGAACAGTTAGAATGTGTAAATAAGACCTTAATTAGAAGATACATAAGAAGCCACAGAAACACGAGAGCCTGCATGAAAAAATGCATGGACGCAAAAGAAGCTAGAGAAGTATGCCAGGACAGAAAAGTATGACGAAAAATAGTTAATAAAAAGAGTTTCAGTAGAGTGAATGACGCCTGAAACAAAAAACCTTGGATACTAATGGACCCAAGTGGGGAACCTCACGTGATGACTTTGTGAAAATCTTCACTTGGAATAATTTCTAGAGAGATTGATCAGAAACCTGGGTCGAAGCTGTTGCGGAACGAACGTGTTATTTAAATATATAACACGAGATTTCTGGATTAATCTAAGAATTTGATATCCATTCCTCACATTACTCCCTTCCCCACTGACTGAGTCACGCCTACCCCGAAAGCGAAATAGCTTAATGGTGTAATAATAAAAAAAATAATAATAATAATAATAATAATAATAATATAATAATAATAATAATAATAAGAGGGCCTCGGTGGCTTGAGAGCCTCGGTGGCTCAGTTGGTTAGACACTCGGACTTCACCTCAGAGGTCCAGGGTCGATCCCTGAGCCGGTACCTCTGGAAATTTTTCAATGCACCTTTACCGAAGTTCTGGTGGTTCGGAACCCACCTTAAGTTGTAGGTCCCCCCATCGTGTACTTGACTGCAACCCAGTCTGTCAATGATGGGGTAAAACCAGGCTTTGTCCAATATGTCTGGGCAGACTGCTCTCATCAGATCACTTGATTGCATTATAAAAATGCGTCCGTGAATGATGATATATACCGGGACAGCCCCGTGCAAAAATGATCAAATAAAAATCCATCTCTAACCAAAAATGCCTTCGACATGTTGGGCAGTATAAGCCTGTGACAACATTTCAACACTGAAATTTTTTTTATAATAATAATAATAATAATTAATTAAATTAATTAATTAATATTAATATAATTAATTATTACAATTATTAATGATTATTAATTAATTATTTATTAATATTAATTAATAAAATGTGTTATTGACGTCCTGGCGATTGATCTAAAAATGTGTACCCCATACCATTATACCTCCTACTACACTTCCCTTTCTCACTTTTCTGATATGAATTTTTTGATCCCTGGCACTATACTGAGGCTAGAACGGAAGGAGTTACGTTTGCTCCGAATTAGTCACTTGAATTAGTGGCTATGATGAAAAACCGGGTTCTAAAAACACATTTTTAGATCAATCGCCAGGACGTCAATAATACTTAATAATAATTAATTAATATTAATATTATTATTATTAATAATTTAGCTGAGTGGCTCAGTTGGTTAGACACTCACACTTCACCTCAGAGGTCCGGGGTTCGATCCCTGAGCCGGTACCTCTAGAAATTTTTCAATGTACCTTTAATGAGGTTCTGGTTGTTCGGAACCCACTTTAAGCTGTAGGTCCCCCCATCGTATATTTGACTGCAACCCAGTCCGTCAATGATGGGGTAAAAACCAGGCTTTGTCCAATATGTCTGGGCAGATTGCTCTCATCAGATCACTTGATTGCATTATAAAAATGCGTCCGTGACTGATGATATATACCGGGAGAGCCCCGTGCAAAATGATCAAATAAAAATCCAACTCTAACCAAAAATGCCTTCGACAGATTGGGCAGTATAAGCCTGTGACAACATTTCGCCACAGAAATGTTTTTATAGAAAGAAAAGTTCTTGTTGATTAAAATGAATATTTTCATTGATCTAATCAAATATGTTGGTTGGTTCAAACAAATATTTCGTTTCAATCAACATCCGTCGTATCAACGGTCGTATCAACGGTCGTACAAAATATATGGAAAAAGTCCGTCTTATTATTTAAAACGTTTCATGAGTATCATTTGCAGCATCAGAAAACTGAACTTTCACCAAATCTAACAGAAAGGCTTTTTTCATGCATTTGTTTAGGGTTCTTTCATCAATTATAGATTTCTAGATTAGATTGCCTGCACCGGTGAACTAAACTGCATTTTGCGAACTAAATGTTGTACTAACATTATGTTTAGTGTAGATAATGGAAATATTTTGTTGAATCAACTGAATTTTCTCAAACAGGTAATTACTTTAAATTGACAATTTAATTCGTTGTATTTTCTAATTATAACCAAAGTTTTATTTGAGCTGACAACATTTTTTAGTTTAAACAAACAAAGTGGGTTGAACAAATTATTTTTTTGAATCAACTTAATATTTTCTCTTAGGGTATAAAACTAATTGATCTATACAAAAGACGAAATATGATTTAGAATACTTCATGCAGTAACCCTTGAAAAAGTTGGACCGAACGGGTCATACTCGTTTTCTTATATAGTATGTCATATTCTTGTTCGTATTGCGTATGTCGCATTTCGTGTTAAGAACAAGCATGCTCGTGCACTTTACATCGAATATAAAATTGAAAAAGGCAACCCCTATCCTCACCATAAAAATAAAGAACTACCCTGGATGCATCCTTAGTAGTCATCTGAACACTTTAAGAAGTACTGTATTAATGTCCGTTTTTTGAAGCCTCAAATCTCAGATGAAAAACTGCGAGTTGTTATATTATTGTTAAGTAACAAACGAAAAATTTCGGAATTAAACTTCCGGGCAAAGGCAGTAGTGTTCTACGTTCGTGAAAGAACTTACACGTGGACTCGATCTCTGTTATGGTTCGAGTATGTATGGCTCGACAGATAATCGGGCAGTATTGAGCGTTGACAGTACATAATTTACTCTAGCTAAACTAACTCTGCATGAGGATCTTGTCGTTGTCCTTCGATTATAGAGACGTAAGCAACAATCCCTTTCTTTGTCTTGCCCTTTCTACACGGAAATGTTATCTAAGTTATTATACTTTATATCATTATATTTCCTCTGTTATTTTACTTTCTAATAAACACTGACTACCCTGAATCAACTTTTCATATACTCTTTGTAGCTACGAGGGTAGTTCAATAAGTCCTTAGAATGAAGCATAAAAACCATTTTTTTTGGGTAAATTTTTTTTTATTTTTCAACATAATCTCCTTGGAGCTCTATACACTTGGTCAATCGCTTTTCAAGTTTTTTTAATCCT
>NC_046659.1:55431536-55435823 GCF_010883055.1 Belonocnema kinseyi
ATATATCTAGTCGGGAGTGGTGCTGACTGAAAACAGATGATTTAGAGCGATTCGCGCGCCATCTGTTGGTCATTCTAAGGACTTATTGAACTACCCTCGTATAAGATATTTTTACCACAGTTTCTTGCCCTAGCATACAACTTCAGCTTTCTTTACGTCCACACATTTTCTCATTAAAGCTGTTGTGTTTCTATGGCTTTTTTTCAAATTAGGATCTCATTCATACATTCCAACCATTCTTTTCTCAGTTTGCCTGTGAATACGCTACCATTTACTTCCTCCATATGCTTGTTTCCTCAGTTATTCATTTTTCATTCTCTCAACATGCCCAAACCATCTTAACAAATTTCTTTCAGTCTGGTCAAACAGTGTTTCCTCTACACCGCATTCTTTGAGAATCCTCTCATTACTGAATTTGCCCATTAGCGTTTTACCACATAGATTCCGCATGAATTGCATGCCAGCCGCATTAGCTTTACTTTCATCTGACACAACTAAACTTATCCCTCCGTGAATTTCGTAAATAATTACAAAACTTTTACCCGCATTTACAGTTAGCAGAAACTATCATTACAAATATGGCATAGTGTGTTGCCGTACATGGAGTTGTTCACATATCTATGTAATAGTAAGATATTATAAATGGGGAACCATCCATGTAAACTAACTGTGAAAAACAAAACCTCAAAGCCGTTTTAACTAGAGTAGAAGGTGCGGCAAGATATAGCATCCATGGGGGAAATTTTGAAACCATTTTTTATCTAATTAAACTCTTAAAAAACGCTTTGCTGACCGTAAAACATATCCATCGTACTTGCATGCAATCTCGGCAATTCGAATGAATTAGTAACAAAATTTCAGTGATTTCCTTGATCAAGCAATTCTTATTGAATCAGGAGCTCAAGCTGCTCTCGAAGATACATATGCAAACGTTGGACAATTGGTAGCCTCTCTTAAATCTGTGCTCTTTAATTCTTTAAACTTAGTGTACCTGACAGTATATCAGGCTTAGAAGAAGCGCGCACACTCAAAATTAAGACGCAGCTTTGAAAATTGCTTTCGAATACAAATGAAAATATCAATTGAATCATCAATACTATACAAATGCTTGTTATGAACCAAGATATTGATAATCTAATTAGTTATTCAGGTTCGCGGGATCATAGTACAAGTCCTCATGTGTCAATTGCAACTAATTCAAATACTTGCAAATCTTCCGATCTGAAACACAATCAAACTAAAATAAGAAATAATCCTTATTTGCCTCAATTTTCTGATTTTCCACATAATTATATTCCGCCATATACGAGTATCCGTACAAATTTATTACTCATCCTAATTTTCCAAATGCTTCTCTGCAAGCCACTGTATATCGTAATTCATGTTATTCGCATAATGAAACAAATACTCCACCCCGTATTCAAACACCTATTCCAACAAATATACAGAGCATTAAAACTAACACTCGGCTCGTCGAGCAGGCGCAACGTCGAGCATAGCGAAATAGGAGTGTCATAAAAACGTACGAATTATAGTAAAACGCATAACAAATTCGGCACATTATTCAATGTGGAATCCCCATCCATAGAATTTTCATCCCCTAATTACTATTAATCAAAAGTTTAATTTATCATTGACACGGGAGCAAACGTAAACTTAATAAAATTAAATTCATTAGACGAAGTCCTAGTGATATCAGAAAATTAATCTATCGAGATCATTGAATTAACGCAAAGTAACTTTTCATTTGGTCTTGTCACATTTTCCTCTGGTCAGTGAATCACTGTCATTACTACTAGAATTGACTAAATTTCCCGAAATAAATGTATATTCTAACATAACTAGTTACACCGAAAGTTTAGCTGGCTATGATAAAGTCAAAAATTTAAGTGCCAAGCTTAACCATATATCGACAGGTTGCGAGAAAAATATTTAAGGATCGGATTAAACAATCTATTCAACCTATCTAGACAGAAAATTAACCCAAGAATATGTACACGAACTGAATTTTGTCTATGAATAAGAATTCAATATTACCATATTCTTCGCACAGGCGAAGGAACACTACCATCTTTCCCGAAGCGCAGATTTAGATTGCAACAGTCATACCAAAAGGAAAAGTACCGGATTCGAAGGACTCAAGACACTTTCTGAAGAATTAACCGCTGAATATTATCAATACTTTATAGAAGTTCAAAGAATGTTTGCATACTCAGATTTAAAGCAAATAGTCATGTGATACGAAAGGAAAGGAAGGTTTGATTGTAGCCAGTGCATGCCATGTGCGAGTTTCTTTGATGCTTACATGCTTGTGTAATAATATAATATGTGAGTATACTCGCTATGAGATAGATAAGTGGAGTATATGCTTTTAGTAATTTTTGTAATTTGTAACTTTTTCCGAAGCTTTTAATTTTTATCTTCTTCAGAGACGATGATGTAAAGTTGATTGCCCCATCATCATTAATTATTATCTATTGTAAATAAAATATAAAGTCCAACATATATCTCCAATATGGTAGAATAAAATCAAGATATTCTTTCGTAAACGAATAGTGAAATGAGTATTTAAAAAACGGGCAAAATGCCATTTTAATTTTTATCGAAAACGTTTATCGCAAATAGGGATGTCAGAAAAATTTACGATTCAGCTGCGTGATATGCAGAATTCATTATACACCAAAAAAGCTATCGTTTTTCATCTTTACCTTGTAATACTATTACAGAGGTAGCCATTAATCAGACGGAAAGTAGGTCGTGATGATGCATATAAAAATTAAAAGAGGTGATCAGAAAGAAGAATAAGAAAAAGGTCATAACGATTGGATTTATGTATCACGCAGGGAAATTACTTAAATATTTACGTTAAATGAAACTGAAAAATTGATTTTAAAAATTATCAAATATAGGCATAATATTTTAATTAATAAAATATCATCCTTCTAGTTTCTAACGCTACTCGTCGATTATTGGCAATATTATAATCTAACAATTACGCATTACTTCAGTAAGGTCTGATGTACTTAAAGGGTCAGTTCTAGTTTCCCACCGAAATAACACTTCTGTGAAAATAATAAGGACGTAAGTCACATGCCAAACAAGATCGTATTCCAAATTGAAAAATATAATGTAACATATGTAAGCTACATATCCCTGTCCAGTCGCTGTGTAAACAGAGAATGAAAGTTCGTATATTTATATATTTATTTTTGCCGTATAATTAAGACCAAATATAAAGAAGTCATACAAATCAACTCTTTACGTATATTCAAAATTATTTAGATTTTTAACAAGTTCGTGGCTCCGGGTACCGAAATTTTTTGTACAAATAACCATATTTTTCGGTGCAGATATAGCTGGGAAAGGGGCTATTTTTACCGCAATTCAAGTACGAATAGCCAAATTCTTTTGTGCGTGTGGATTGTAGACGCCACTTTTAAAAATTAGAAGAATAATCACAATAGTAACAAGTATGCTTTTCATGTAAATGTGTGTCTAGAAGACTTATTTTTAGACTTATGCAAACAAATTCGACCCGAATTCGAACCGACATTGTAAGCGTTTCGATTGTCGAAAAACTGAATTCGATCGGCCCGTCGCTCGAATTTCCAAAACGGAACTTCGACGCATGCTATAGTCGATTCGAAAAAAAATCAGATTCGAGCGGGTCATTTCGAAAGTCTTCCTAATCGAATTTCGACACATTCAGTTCGATTCGAAAGCAAACCGATTTGAAGTGGGCAGTTCGAAAGTCTTTCGAATGGACATTCGACGTGTTCAATTCGAATCGAAGGAATTCGATTCGAAGTAGGCAGTCCGAAAGTCTTTCGAGTCGACATTCGACGCTTTCAGGTCGAATGGAAAGAGAATCGATTTGAAGCAGGCAGTTCGAAAGTCTTTCGAATCGACATTCGACGCGTTCAGTTCGAATCTAAGGAAACCGAATCGAAGTAAGCAATTCGAAAGTCTTTCGAACCGACATTCGACGCATTCAGTGCGAATCGTAAGGAAACCGATTCGAATTCAACAATTCGAAAGTTTCTCGAATTGACATTCAACACACTCAGTCCAAATGGAAGAAAACCGATTCGAATTCGGCAATTCGAAAGTCTTTTGAATCGACTTTCGAAGCTCTCAATTTTTCGATTCGAATTCCGATTCGAACTATAATATATATATTCGAACTATATATATATAATTAAAAATTTGTCATAAGGACAACCGCAGGATTTCGCCGGGAGCGGGTGCTAATATGAAAAATTGCACCCGCTTCCAGCGAAATCGCGG
>NC_046659.1:55435923-55437528 GCF_010883055.1 Belonocnema kinseyi
TGTCACACGATTTTTTCCAGATGAGATAGTAAATCTGGTTTTCCAAAGCGGCATCAATCTCTCTATGCACCCAACTATTTGAGGATGAACCTTTAAGATTTCTAAAAGACAGATGATAAGTCTATGGGATGTCGAATCGAAAGCTTTCCGATAATCAATCCAGACACATCTATCGATGAGCAGGTTCTCCCGACATCCGGCTACGCCTTTCTTTGAGCCTCGTTGTTCATACATTTCTTGCCACACAGGTTCAATTGCCCGAACAATCCCATCATTTAGGATAGCTGTGAATATCTTATAAAGCGTGTTCAGACAAGTTATTGGCCTTTAGTTCTTTGGGTCAGCTAAGTTGCCTATTTTCGGCAGGAATATTGTGCGCCCTTCCACCAACCACTCTGGAATCGGTTCTTCCGACTTCAAATATGAGGTGAAAATACGGGCCAAATGTCGATGGGTTGAAGAAAATTTCTTCCACCAGAAGGTTTTGACACAATCTGGTCCCGGTGCGTAATAATAGACTTCTCTCCAAAATACTTCGACCTCCTCTGGTTTGAGTGGGTGTTCGACAGTAACTGGAGGGTCTTGGAAGAGTCGAGATGGGTCAGAGAGAAACTGTTAATTTTCTGTGACCCACCTCTCCCTCCGCTCTAGACTTCTCTTAGCGTCAGATAGTACCCGTATTCTCTCAACAATATTCTGCCTGATGGTCAGCAGCTTTGACTTGTTAAGTGTGTGATAACGGGTCCGGAGTTCGCGCGCGAACTTTCGAACCTTGGCGGTAAAATTCCTGCCAGATGTGATGTAGTCAATCACACATTGAATGCGGGACGCGTACTGTCTTGCCCAGCCTATCTTTACGGCAAGTTGATGCATTCGTCTTTTGGTCTTATGATCAGCCGTTGGTTTTGTATTACGGTTTGTATCGGCCAAAGCTCTCGCTGCATTATACACACAATAAATGATAGCCCAGGGGTCGGATTCACCGGAAAAATATCCATGAAGCTCGTCATCCATTTCAGCCAGATCTTTAGGCTTGAGAGAAACCTTGGTGTTGATGTTTCTCCGGGTTGTAAAGCATCGCTCTTCATCTATTGGATGCCTGCCCGCGGTTGGTCTTAGTTCCGCGTTGCTGCGAAAAGTGCGATAGCTCAGGGTGTTTCTCGCACCACAGAGCATGCAGCCGTGCCATGTAACCCCGTTCACGGGCCACACTCGCATCGCAGCAGTCTAGCAAGTCGTGATTCAGTCGCTCCGTCCACCCAAAGGTCACGAGATCCCGCCGATCCATCGCATTGAATCCATTTTCATTGGCTCCCCCAACTCTAGATTGGTCAGCATTGTTGGCCGACCCATTGTCGGGAGCCCTGCGCATTCTGTTGTTTTGAACCGCACTTACTACAACTATGTTTGGTGTTGTCATTGTTGTTCCTACGAGAAGCTAGGGAAAGGGGTTCGTCCATCCTTGTAGAGCCCGCATGCAAGGATAAGGCTGCGTACTCTGACAGGTCGCCCGGTATCCCAGAGTCACCGTTCTAGATACCTCACCCAGGTGCCATTCAGCTTTCGGCACGGTTTTCACACCTCCGCTTGGGGGTTAATTCCTTC
>NC_046659.1:55437628-55449079 GCF_010883055.1 Belonocnema kinseyi
TTCGAATCGGAATTCGAATCGAAAAATTGAGAGCTTCGAAAGTCGATTCGAAAGACTTTCGAATTGCCGAATTCGAATCGGTTTTCTTCCATTTGGACTGAGTGAGTTGAATGTCCACCTATTGAATGTCCACCACCTATCTCACGGTTGTGAGACGTGGTTGTGGCTGAAATTTTACCGCGATTTCGCTGGAAGCGGGTGCAATTTTTCAGATTAGCACCCGCTCCTGGCGAAATCCTGCGGTTGTCCTTATGACAAATTTTTATTATATATATATATATATATATGCATTTCTCTATGTACACTGTACAAACCAATAAATATATAATACTTATATGGGTGGTTTCCAAAAGACTTGTTTTTATTAAAAGAATTAAATTTACCTAAAAAGTGAGATTTGAATGGTTCCGAATTCTTGTCCGGTTGGACAATCATTATTTGGTAATAGTAAAAATAAAAAAAGTAGGATTTCTTTCTCCTTATAATCAATATCAAACCTTGAAATGAGAACTGCGACTGTTTATGTAGATATAAAAAAAGAAAGAGAAGGTTTCAGTCTGATTTTAATTTGAACTACACAAATACATTAGCCTTTAGGGTTCAAAAAATAAAAGTTTTTAAGAAGGAATACTGGCGTACTGGCGAGCGGTACTGGAGCAGTACTGCACATATTTATTGGGGTTATGTACTGGCCGAATATTATTTATAATCACAAAAGTGTAAATTTCACACTTTTTGTTTGATTTTAACAAAAAAGGTGTACAAAAAAATAAATAATAATTAATTGCGAGTATTTTGTCTATAAATTTTTATGGTTCTCTTTAGAATGAATACATGTATTAAATTTTGAAACATTATATTATTAATAAAATTTCTAAAGCTACAGGGTTTCGAACATACATCTATACATGAATCTATCGCCTTGCAGTCAATAATTTTCTTATTACCATACGTCATCATATAGATATATAATAAATTGTATCCTAACGGGGATATAAATAAAATAATTTTTAATAAATAGTGCCAATTGGTCCCAATTTTTAAGTTTTTGTAGTGCCGGGGTGATATCCTTATAAGTTTCGGTCTAGTATCCGTCCGTCCGTCCGCAAGTTGAACAAAAGGGCAGGAGCGCCAACATTTGGCAAAGCAAAAGAACATAAGCGCGAGCATTTAAAATTTGTATCGACAGAACTTAGAAATCTTATAACGTACCAGGACAATTTTTTTAAAGACAAATTTTTTTAAAATTTCATTTAACGTTTTGATTATAAGGTTTTTTATACTGCTTTACAACGATTAAGAATTACATCATATGCAATTTTTTCAGAATCATTACAATTTATCATGAAGATAGATTGTTTTCGCGATAACTTTATTTATGCCCAAGTGCAAAGTCACATACGGCCCAACCTTGGCCCATAGTCGGCAAAAATATTGCCGAAGCTCGGCTGCCATTATCGCGCCAATGACGGAATGATAACTATGACCTGTACTTGACAGCCAAGGTTTGGCTGCCATTGTCGGCCCAACACTGGGTACCAGTATTGGACTAAATCTAGCTGCCATCGTCGCGCCATTGTCGGATTGAAAAGTATGGCCTTGTCTTAGCAGGTAAGGCTTGGCTGCCATAGTCGGCCCAACACTGGGTACCAATACTGCCATAGTCTAAGGTCTAAGGATATGACAAAAAAGGTATTTAAAAAATAAATATTAATTGATTGCGAGTACTTTAAACATAAATGTTAATGGTCCTGTTTAGATTGAATACATATATAACATTTTGAACCTTATATTACAAATAAAATTTCTAACGCCACGGGGTATCGAACCTACATCTATATACCTAAATCTTTCGCCTAGCAGTCAGGAGTACTAACCACTTCTCTAAATCGAAAAGTTGAAACTCTGTGAAAAAACCATCCTCATAAGCTGCAGTTCAGAAAAGTTAAAGAACCAAATTTTAAGCTCTCTTTTTCTAATTATTTATTATTATGTGACGTTGTCTCAATATGAAATACACGAACTGTTAACAGGAATATCAATACAATAATTTTTAAATTAATAATTTAAATCTATTACAATTTTTCTTCGCGTAATATTTCATTTTTTTCCGTTATAGCCTACTTTACAACTTTTTGCAATGACAGGAAATGTAATTTTTCATGAACATTTAAAATTCTTAATGACAGAACTTAACATGTGAAGCATGGTTTTCCGTCCTAAAAGTGAGACTTGGCGCAATAAAGTGCTAATACTGGGCCAAGCATCGGCGGAGGATCGGCAAATATAAAAAGCCAATATAGGCTGCCAGCACTGGCTCAACATTCGGCCGATTTAAATCAAACATGGTTTGCCGTTGTAAAAGTGACGCTTGGCACAGTAATGTACCGTCACTGGGCCAGACTTTGGTTGCTCCTCGTGAAACATGGTTCCCCGTACTAAAAGTGAGACTGGGCGCAATAAAGTGCCGATACTGGGCCAGGCATCGGTGGAGGATCGACAAAAATAAAAATAACCAATATAGGCCGCCAGCAATGGCTCAACACTGGACCGATTAAAATGTCGATATTGGCCCAATAACTTTAGCTGACCTTTGGCTGCCAAAATTGGACTAACACTGGGCCGTGCATTCAGCTCCGGCAATTCACACTTGGGTGGTTATTCGAAATTTTAGAACACATGAACCATATTTTCAAACATTTATTTTTTATTTTTTGCAATATTCATGCAGTCGGCATAGTACTGCCTTGATCGTTGAGTCAACCGACCGTTAGTACTGAGCGAATTGCCAAATCTCTGTACTGGTGACCAGTACTGCGCCAGTACTGCGCCAGCGATAAACTACGGCGGACTACCGAATTTTCCACTAGGGCAGCGACTTTTTTTGCAAAAATATGTGTTTTATCTGTCTACCACGGGAAAAGTAATGTGAACCTTGTGGAGCCTTGAGAAAAACAAACAAAATTTGTTTGTAAACTGCCCAGCCTAGGGTGAACATTAAAGTAATTTTATAAATAAACTAAGAAAAGGGAGAACTGACTTTTATACTACTATAAATGACCAGAACTTATTTAAACTTCAATATAATGTATAATATTATAGTTTAATAGATTCGTCTCGAATCAAGGACTTTTCTTTTTGCCAAATCAAAAATCTGTAAAAGATTATGAATGACCGTAACGGATTTATATAATTAGTATATAAATTTATAGTTAATCGATTCGTCTCAAGTGAAGGACTCTTTTTAATTCATAAAGCAATGTTAGTTATATTTTTATAAATCTTTTAATTAATTTCGAGATGTTAGTAATAAAAATAAGTCCTCAAAATTTCATCAATATATAAAGAACTGTCTAGTAAATTTAAGTAATCATGTTGACAAAAAAGTGTGGCGCCCACACACCCACTTGAATGCACGGACACACACAGTACAGGTTTCAATTTAGTAACGTTTAATTAAACTTACTAGATTTGTCTGTATTTATTTAAAAAACAAATCTTCCTCTATCATGAATCAAAGTGAAACAAGCAATTTCACAGATTTTTAAAAATAATTTTATTTTTAATCCGGTATTCCCTACCAATCGTATTAATTGAAAAATAAATCAATTTAATTTATGATTAGTAAAAATTATTCAGACGAATTAATTAAATTTTTTATCTTTTCAAATTGGCTTTCATTCAATTTGGAAGAATTAGTAGTTAGAACTTGACTTATTATCTTAAAAAGCATTCAAATTTAAGAATTTTGATTTATACATCTTTAAAGTTTAAAATTTTGTACTTTTTAAAAATAAAAGTTGAAAATTATGCAAGTTTCAATATTAAAACAGTTTTAGTTCTGATGATAAACAAAAAAATTCTTTTATTTGGAAGATGTATAGTTGAAAACTAAAGTTTAGACTTTAGATCTACAAAATTATCCAGCATTTTTATTTATACATTTCTGATATTGTAGAGTGTTTAATTGTGTGTATTTAAAATTTAATAATGTAAAAAAACAATAAAAACTGCATAATAAATTTCACATATTAAAAATTAAATTAAATATTTGGGACTACGGGCCCAAATTAGTCCTGAAGGAGCCCTAAATTGTGCGAGGAGTAAAAATCGGTGTTATGGTTTTCTTCGCGTATTTTTTATAACGTTAAGGTGGCACAACACCATATGTAACAAAAAAAAGGGGCTAAGGAAATATCGCACGACCTTTGGTCAATGATATTTCAGGAGCTTTAAATGAGCCTGAAATTATGCAAAAGAAACCAAAATAAAATGATTTTTTGTGGTAAATTTGTTTGAACAATAATTGTTTAAACAATTTTTTGTGAAATTCAAATATTATATTCATGGAGCCCTAAGTGAGCCTTAATATAGGGTAGAAGAAGAAATTTGTTTAATTCATTTTTACAAGAATTGTTCAAACAAAAATTGTTTGAACAATTTTTGTTCATTTTTCATTATAATATTCCAAGAGCCCTAAATTATAGTGCAAATAAATATTGTCCAAGTCATTTTTTTCTATGTTTGGTCCTGCTAGTTTAACGTGAAACCAGCGTGACCACAGGTTTTTTCGACAAATTGCGGAACATTAAATTTGACAATAGGGCATTAAGTGAGCCCTAAATAAACCCTACATTATAGAGCAAAGAAATTTAGAAAAATTAATTTTTTACTATATGCGGTTCTGCTAGCTTAACGGACCTTTATTCATGTTTTCATGTTCATAAGTTAAATGCAACATAATTAATAAATCCTATAAAGCGTATTAGCTAGTATGTTCGATTTAATTCCTGAAATTCTAACCTAATTTCATTTCAGAGATTTTATATAAACTTGATTTTCAGGTTTTTAATGCTCAATTTTGATGGCTTGAATATTTTACATCCAAAAGAGTTAAGAAAGTAGTCAATGCAAACATTTAAAATATTAAAAATTAAATAATTTAGGGTTTCAAGTTAAAAAAATTTTTAATAAAAAATTATCGAATGCTTTAATTTACTTGTCATACATTTAAAAACGCGCTCATGAATTCAATGTTATAATAAAAATTTTTGCTGAAACCGGTCATAGATATTTTTTGCACGGCCATGACGTAGTCCTACTTCAACTTTATAGTCGAGATTTTTTTCCGGTATCCCAACTATTAGGTTAGCCGTGAGGCTTGCGTCGTTACCCAAGTTTGAATTGCCGGACCTGAATACACAGCCCAGTGTTGGTCCAATTTTGGCAGCCAAAGTCCGGCTAACGATATTAGGCCAATATCGGCATTTTAAGCAGCCCAATGTTGCACCAGTTCTGACAGCCGATATTGGCTATTTAAATTTGTCGATCCTACACCGATGCTTGGCCCAGCATCGGCACTTTATTGTGCCAAGTCTCACTTTTAGCTCATAAAAAACAAATCTTACAGAGTTTAACTTATCGGTTTAGCGCAGTGGTAAGGACTCCCGACTGCTAGGCGATAGATTTAGGTATAAAGACATAGGTTCGATACCCTGTAGGGTTATGAATTTTATTTGTAATATAATGTTCAAAATGTAATATATGTATCCAATCTAAACAGGACCATTAATATTTATATTCTAAGTACTTGCAATACATTAATATTTATTTTTTAAATCCCCTTTTTGTCATATACTTAGACTATAGCAGTAGTCGTTAAAATTAATCAAAATGTTTAAATGAAATTTAAATTCTTGAAATTAAAAATAATATTCAAACACTATACAGTCGTATAATGATGAATGGATAAAGCAGATGTGTCCTAACAAAAATTCAATGATTTTTTTTATCAGTTATTAGTACCCAGTGTTGGGCCGACAATCGTAGCCAAGCCTTGGCAGCCAAGTCAAAGCCATAGTTATCATTTCGTCATTAACGCGATAATGACAGCCGAGCTTCGGCAATATTTTTGCCTATATGGGCCAATGCTGGGCCTTATGTGACTTCACACTTGGGTAGCGATAGAACGCGTTAAGCGTCTGTTTCTCAAACGTCAGTGATTCCCTCGTGACTTTCCTGTAAACCTTCTTATATTTTCCACCGAGTCTTCGACCGCGTTTTACCCAACTATGCATTTATCTTTATCTAACGTTTCATATATTTTACAATTATGTCCATTAAAATGTCAACTGACAAGTACAGTATTAACTAGAGTACAGTTTGATAGACATTAGTATTAATTTGAAAACTTTCATGTTCGTGAATGAGGTCTTATCGAATTTCGTTTTACTGAACTAGAAATGAAACTTTATCAGTGTCCATATGTTCCGAGTTTACCCAACATAGTGTGGTAAAGTTTCTCGAAATATTTTTCCCCGGGTGAGATTATATTTTCTTCGCACTTTTATATCTTTAACTATCACGTAATGAGATTTAAGATGTAAATATTACATTAACTGAATATATATATATATACATATACATACACAGGGTGAACACGCTGGGGCTTACATATATGGCTCACTTGATGCTACCAGATTTGCACAAGAGCAGGGAAGAAGTCATTGTACATTGGGATTTTCATATTTCGCGCCTTTAAAGTTGCATTCGGATCGACCATTCGGTCAAGTCCGTGCATCTTCGCATCAAGTTTATCATAGTTTCAATGGTTTCGTTCGAAACTTCAAATGGATAAAAGTGTCAAAAAAATATAGGTTATGGTATGTAGTAATTACAAATAATAAAAGTGTTTCATTGATAATGAAGTGAGACCTGTGTACTGAGAAGTAAATGTCAATTATTTTCTGTGCGAATAACATTATAGAATGTCTGCTGAGTGACAAATGCTATAAAATAGTAATAATATTCTGCGATCCCAACGGGCGAAGAGTGAATTGTTTAACACTTATTTGCGGCAAAAACGGTATGTTTTTCGGCCCGGCTTGTTTATTATACTTTCGATTGTTTATTATTTGCCAAAGAAATGTTTTGTATTTTTGTATGTTTACTACTAACAGTGCCGGCAGTAATAATTTAAACAATAATTATTCACTAATAATTTAACAAACATGACTTATTAATAATTTTAATAAGTACCCTATCGAAAGAAATCTCTGAGTTTTCTTTAGCGAAATAGCTTGGCCCATTTGAGTCTATAAACAAAGTCGATTTGAAATAAAATAGTCTCGGAGATAGTTTGAGAGATTTGGGTCCTTTTCAAGATCCTTTTAGTGGCCGTTTTAAGAGTGGTGCGACGGTAATATAATGTTCCTTTTGTATTCGTCATGTACCGGGCATGCAGAGTTATTTACAGTAGTTGGCCGTGGCTAATCCGCTCTCCCTTTTTAAATTTCTCTTCAAATTATTAAAACTTTTTTTAAATTGATGAATATTCTCATTATACATATTTATAATTATAACTTATATACTGATATACAATTTTCTAGTTGAATTAAAAAATGTTGTCTTTTTTGGCGGATCTCATTCCATTTACGAGAAACGTTCTATTAATTCCAATTTTAAGCATTAAAAAAAAAGTTAGATATCTGAAGTCATCGAAACCCGTAGATTCCGAATTATTATGTTTTAGGCTGTTAACTATGAAATTAAAAAAATCTCCTTCTAAATTTTAATCCTAAAGCTTAACAAAGGACCCTTGAGTGTCGGCTACTATATTGAGATAGCCTCTCTGCTTATTATTTATGATCGTATTCTTATTTCAATTTCGGAAAGGATATTTTGAAGCCTTCAGACCATTTAAACGAGCTTCCTGGACCTTTAAAAATATCTACCTGAGTGCCTGCGGAGAATTTCTCTGAGCTTCTTTGGCCTAAAGAATTTTTAGTATATACTCAAAGATTCTTTTCGGTAGGGTAACACTTTATTTCTGAAATTAATAACTGATTTCCATTGTTTTTTTCACAGATCGATCATAGATGAAATACACATGAGGAAATGCAGATGGATTTTGTGCATTTCAGCTGGTTCATTTCAATGAACATCATTGCAAAACCATTATCTCTAGACCTTATCCCAAGACTGGGCCAGAAATGTTATTTCAATTTTTTTTTGAAATTATTCTATTTTCGAAAAATTCTATCTCTGGATCTGATTTCCAAACTGGCATTCAATCAGCCTCGAAAATTAATTCTAATTCATTTTGATGGTGTAACTTTGTCAAAAAGATATCTTGAAGAAATTTAACTTGCCGGAATTTTAATTAATAAAATATTTAGGAATTTTTTTGTATTTTAGAAAATGTTTACTCAGGACCTCATCCTAAATTTTGGTTTAGTCAACCAATAAAATAAATTAGAGACTCGTTCGTGATAGAAATGTATCAGAAATAAATCTAGACAAAATATTTTACTCCACAATTGTTATTTCAATTTTTTTAGAAATTATTCTATTTTTGAAAAATGCTATCTCTGGATCTGATTTCCAAACAGACATTCAATTAGCCTCAAAAATTAATTCTAATTCATTTTGATGGTATAGGTGTACTAAAAAGATATCTCGAAAAAATTTAACTTGCCTGAATGTTAATTAATAAAATATTTAGGGATTTTTTTTTGTATTTCAGAAAATGCTTTCTCTGAACCTCAACCTAAAATTTGGTTTTAGCAACCAATAAAATAAATTAGAGACTTGTCGGTGATCGGATTGTATCAGAAATAAATCTAGACAAGATATTTTAGGCCAGAATTGTTATTCCATTCTTTTTAGAAATTATTCTATTTTCGAAATTGCTATTTCTGGATCTTATTTCCAAAATGACATTCAATCAGCCTCGAAAATTAATTCTAATTCATTTTGATGGTATAGATGTACCAAAAAGATATCTCGAAGTAATTTAACTTGCCTGAATGTAAATTAATAAAATATTTAGGGATTTTTTTGTATTTTAGAACATGTTTTCTCTGGACCTCGTCCTAAAATTTGGTTTGACCAAGCAATAAAATAAATTAGAGACTTGTTAGTGTAGCAGAAATAAATGCAGAAGCGATATTTTGTGCCAGAATTTGTATTCCAATTTTTTCATAAGTTTTGCTATAATTATGCATTTTATCATTTCTAAATATTAAATTCATACATTATTGGTGTCTTGTCAGAAAACACAAATCTATTATTGTAATTGAAATTTACTCGAAATGTTATTTTCGTGTATTTCATTGAGTTATCGTTTAAGCTCAAATTATGTCGTTAGAAATGAAGACACCAATTCCGTAAATTTTATTTCAGAATCCCTAAATATTTCATTAATTTAAATTCAGGTAAATTAAATTTCTTCGAGATATATTTTTGATAAAACTATACCATCAAAATGAATTAGAATTAATTTTCGAGGCTGATTGAATGCCGGTTTGGAAATCAGATTCAGAGATAGAAATTTCGAAAATAGAATAATTTCTTTAAAAAAATGGAATAACAACTCTAGCCTAAATTATCTTGTCTAGATTTATTTCTGATACAATTCTATCACAAACGAGTCTTAATTTATTTTATTGGTTGACTAAACCAAGTTTTATGATGTACAGAGAAAACATTTTCTAAGATACAAAAAATCCCTGAATAATTTATTAATTAAAATTCAAGCAAGTTAAATTTCTTCGAGATATCTTTTTGATAAACCTATGCGAACAAAATGAATTAAAATGAATTTTCGAGGCTGATTGAATGAAAGTTTGGAAACCAGATCCAGAAATAGCATTTTTTCAAATAGAATAATTTCTGAAAAAATTGTAATAACAATTCTGGCCTAAAATATCTTGTCTAGATTTATATCTGATACAATTTGATCACCAACGTGTCTCTAATTTATTTTAGTGGTTGATCATACCAAATTTTAGTATGAGATCCAGAGAAAACATTTTCTAAAATTCAAAAAAATGCCTGAATATTTTATTAATAAAAATTCGGATAAGATAAATTACCTTGAGATGTTTTTTTGATACTATGATCGATCTGTGAAAAGAAAACAATGGAAATCAGTTATTAATTTCAGGAATAAAGTGTTACTTATTAAAATTATGAATAAGTCAGGATTGTTAAATATTTATTAAGTAATTATTGTTCAAATTATTAATGCCGAGACTGTCAGTAATAAATATACAAAACCACGAAACATTTCTTTGGTAAAGAATAATCAATCGAAAGTATAATAAACATGCCGGGCCGATCTGTCATTATTTCGAGGTTATGTTCGGATTCACCTTTTCACCCAAATCGCTGTAAGGAATTGTAAGTAATGTTAGCGTTAAACACAATTCACTCTTCGCCCACTAAAATCGCAGAATATTATTACCATTTTATAGTATTTATCAGTCAGCAGCCATTCCATAATATTATTGGCACAGACGAAAACTGACGTTTACTTCTCAGGTCACATGTCTCACTTCATTATTAATTAAACACTTTTATTATTTGTAATTACTATGTAACATAACCTATGTTGTTTGGTACTTGTAACCATTTGAAGTTTCCAACGCAACCATGAAAACTATGATAAACTTGATCCGAAGATACACGGACTTGGCCGAATGGCCGATCCGAATGCAATTTTAAAGGCGCGAAATATGAAAATACCCCTGTATAAAGGCTTCTCCCCTACTGTTGTGCAATTCGGGTAGCATTCAGATCGCCATGTATGTAAGCCCCAGCGTGTCCACCCTGTATATAAGGGTGGTCCAAAAATGCATTGCAAGTTTTTTTCACTCTAGAGAGCAAGACACTTCCCAAAAAGTTTCCATTTCCGAAGAAAGAAAATCCACGATTTTTTCTTTTTCAAAATTCAAATATTAACACGTGCCTCTAGCCACTTCAAAATCCCATTTAATTAATATAAGGAAATTTTGAATTTTCAAAAAATTGAACTCATGTTCCAAGATTTCATAGAAACGTGCTCAGTTTTTTTGGATTTACGAAGAGTTTCTACCAAATAAAATATGCTAATAACTTTCACTCTCAACTCACCCCTCCCCCCTTCCCCCAGCATAACAATTATGTCATAGAAATGAAAAAACTAAATTTTTTCGTATTATTGTTACTTTTAAGCATTTTTCATCGTCTTTTTCATACACATAATTACTAATGGGAATTATTCCATATTTAGCATGACCTTTTGAAGAATTTTCAATTTTTTGAAAAAAGGTTTATTATTTAAAAATTATTTATTTCATAAACATGTGACAAACAATCGTATTTTATCATCGAAATGCAATGGTTTGTCATTTGTTTGGAGTAGTAAACTTTTCTAAAAACATTATGTAATTATTTAAATAATTATTTATTATTTATTTTCGAAATTTCTGAAAATTTGAGGCAGAGATGTTCGCTTTTTTCAAATTTGTATCCTATGGTACTTTTTGTTGTATAATTACATAAGTTTGATACATTTCTTTTAATGTCTAACATACGAGGGTGGATTGATAAGTTTCCGGCCTGACCAAGAGATGGCGCCACTAGGCCTACCTTGAGGTGGCGTTCTATAGTACCATCCTTAGATAGCTT
>NC_046659.1:55449179-55453243 GCF_010883055.1 Belonocnema kinseyi
CCTTGGAGGAGATTATGTTGAGAAATAAAAAAAAAAAAATTCTTAAAAACGTTGTTTTTCTTGGTCAGGCCGGAAACTTATCAATCCACCCTCGTATTTCTATTTGTTCAAAAAAATGTAATATGCCCGTACTATTTTTCTGGTTAAAGTAACAAGAATTCTGGTTAAGTTAACTAGAGTTCTGGTTTAATTAACTATACAATCTGGTTAAAGTAACCAGATTTCTGGTTACTCTAACTAGATAATATAGTAAGGCCATATTTAACCAGAATTCTGGTTGATTTAACCAGAAATTTGTTGCGTAAAATTATAGAACGAAGCATAGGATACGAAATTAGAAAAAAAATTTTAATCTCTGGCTCAATTTTTAGCAATTTTGAAAATAGACAATAAATAATTATTTAAATTATTACATAAGGTTTTTATAAAAATTTACTACTTCAAACAATGAAAAACAATATTATTTCTATAAAAAAGACGGCGGAAATTGCTAAAAAGTAATCATACTTGGGGAATGTACTTGGGGTGCTCCTGGGAGAGTTAAATTTTTCGAAAATTCAAAATTTTCCCATGTCAATCAAGTGAAATTAATGAAGTGTACGGTGGCACACATCCAAATTGAAAAGAAAAAAATATTACCGATTTTCTTTTTCCGGAAATGGAAACTTTTGGGGGGGAGGGGGTCTTCCCCTGTAGCTCGAAAAGCATTTTTCGGTTTACCATTATATATATATATATATATATGTGTTTATGTGTGTATGTTTGTATGTATGTATGGCTGTATGTAAGTCTCTATGTATGTATAGTTTGTACAGTGTGCACCATGTACACCGCATTCTGCTTTGCTGATACGAAGGATTGTCCAAACGAACAAGGATTCGGAACCACTCAAATCTCACTTTTTAGGAAAATTTAATTCTTTTAACTTCTGAATAGTTTTCTTATATCTGAAAAAAATATAAGAGTATTTTCTCACCCGAAGAAACAAACCTTTATGATGCGACCACCGAAAAATAAAAACAAGTCTTTTGCGAACCACCCATATAAATACATATATATATTGATAGGAACAGAAATGCATGTATATAGTCAGTTCGAATCAGAATTCGAATCGAAAAATTGAGAGCTTCGAAAGTGGATTCGAAAGACTTTCGAATTGCCAAATTGGAATCGCTTTTCTTCCATTCGACCTGAAAGCGACGAAAGTCGATTCGAAAGAGTTTAGAACTGCCTATTTCGAATCGGTTTTCCTTCGATTCAAACTGAGCGCGTCGAAATTTGATTCGGAAGACTTTCGAACTGCTCAGTTCGAAGTTTTTTTCTCGATTCGAACTGGCCTGTTCGAATTTCTTTCGAATCGACTGTCGAAGCGCCTTAAATTTTGCACCAGTTCGGTTCGAAGCACTTTGAGTGCTATTGAAAACCGAAATTCAACGCCCACTGTCGTTGGTTCGAAATTTTCAATTCGATCGGCCCGTCGCTCGAATTTTCAAAACCGAACTTCGACGCGTGCTATCGTCGGTTCGAATTTTTCAATTCGATAGGCCCGTCGCTCGAACGTCGAAAACCGAACTTCGACGCGTGATATCGTCGGTTCGAATTTTTCGATTCGAGCTGACCCTCGGTTTTCCCGATTCGAATGGCTCGTCGATTGAATGTCGAAAATCCAATATGCGACTGAAAAAGGCTTTTTAAGTTCCTAATTCATAATTACGATTCCAAAATCTAAACCGACGCATATAGAATGCAGATTGAAGATCCAAAGAGACGTGAAGACAATACCTCGTCACTGTGCTGATTACTATTAGACGACCTATATACAGTTCAACAATAAAAAACGAGTCTTTAATTTTTAATTCATAATTAAAAAGTTCTTATGCGATAAATAGTAACTAGTAATAATATATCCTTATATTATTTCTAGTTAAAATTTGTACAATGTTTTTTACAGTTTTTTTCAATTAGTTGTATATCAATAAATTAAAATTTGTATTCATTATATCCTATAATATTTTTGTGCAATAATATAAAAAGAAAAGTAGAACCGATTTTGATTTATTTTAACTAAAAGTCATTTGCAGATGGCATTTTCTTTTTAATTGCAGCTGTTCAGCATCTTAAAAACAATTTAAGAACAAATTTACAATAACTTATCATCATAAATTATAATAATAGTATAAATTTCCTTCCTAATATAATTTAAATATTAAAAATTGATAAAATATTATTGATTTCTAATTAGTCGCTTACAAAGTCGAACTTGTTAGTATTGGGCCTTACCATTCATATCCTTAGTTTAAGTTTGTGTTCAATCTGTTAAAGGTTCAGATTTCATAATTTTGAAGTATTCAAAACTCAACGACAACCAAAAATAGACAAAATTAAACTCTTCTGAATTAAAAAATTTTTAACACTTCCAGATTAAAACTTAAAAATTTTGCTATTCAAAAACTCTTTATTTAATCGTCTAATAATGAACACGTTTGAAAATGAAAGTCTTCTAATTTCAATACGTTATTTTTCAAGGGTTTAAACATAAGCATTATCTTAAAATAAAACATTCAAAATGTTAAAGTATTAAATTCACAAACTTTAGTTTACAAATTTATTAACCAGCCAAAACAAAATTCCCGGTTTAAACGTTTTTTTCAAATTTATTTAATTATCATGAATAGTGATATGAATAAATCATTTGTTTCACTTATTTTTAACGCAAAATGAAACTGTAGACAATTGGATTAAATATGAAATGGAATTTTCAACAGTTTATTTTTTAACAACACAGTGAGAAGAAAGAATAAGCTTTTTAAGGCTATGAAAACACCCCCGTGAAGTTGGCCCCCCGATGTTCACATTTTTCAAATTTTCTTTATACGTTTGTACGTCGTGTGTACTGATTGTACATTTAATATTTTTGTTTGGTTGCCCGGATAGGGGGAAATATAAATTTCGGCGCATCCCCAGAAATTATAATTTTTCAGTTTTTATTTTTGCATGTGTTTGTACGTCGCTTGTACTGTTTGCACATTTCATATTAATGTTTAATCCCTCTTGGTTGCCCGAGCAGGGAAAAATACGAATTTAGTGCCATCCCTCCGAAATTTAAATTTTTCATTTTTTCTTTTTGCTAACGTTTGTAGGTTGTTTGTGCTGTTTGTACAGTTAATATTTTTGGTACCCTTTTGGTTGCCCAGCTGGTGGGAAAATCAAAATTTCGTGTCAACACAAATTTGAAAAATTTTCTTGTTTTTTTGTAAATCTTTGCACATCGTTTTTTGCGGATATTATTAATTGTTATTAGTTATTAGTCAAAAATTTGAAAGTTTCAATCAAAATGGCGAATAAAAAAACGGCACCGCCAAATGTTCACCCCTAGAACTTTTAAAGAAACAGAACAAAAGAAGTACTAGAATGTGCCTTTATGCAGTCTCTGAATATTATATTAGGACTGAGAACACACGTGTTCTCAGCGTCTCGATACTTGGCTGAACAAGCCTCATCAGTGCAAAGCGAAAGATTATTTTCAATTACTGGTAATATTGTTACTCCAAAGAGGAAACGTTTGCTTCTAAGCATGTGACGCAGCTATCTCTGCTTACAACCAATTTGCGCAGAAGGAAGATATCAATCCTTGCTTGCGTTATTTTCTATCATTTAAATGTAAAGGTTTTTAGTATAACTCAGGCGACTTTTTATAAAATTTATTTTCCACTTGAAGATTTTTCGACGTATAGGAAGTTATTTAGTCTTCAGTTTTAATTGAAAACTTTAATTCCTATCACGTTAGATTAATATAACAACAGATTTTATTTGAATGTAACATCATTGAAACTTAAAGTTATATGCAGTGTTAGGAAGTTCTTAAAGAAAATGAATTAATTACAGGTACAATTACTAAGTGAAAATAGATACTTATTACACTTACACTGATTAAAGTCCTAGAAGTTTCTGAATAGTTCCTTTTTTATATACGAATTGCGGAAGCATATGTTACATGATAAAAAATTATAATTATTTCGAAAGTACTGAGCCAGGGGTCTTGCCAACGTCCAGCCAAATCTTGG
>NC_046659.1:55453343-55454045 GCF_010883055.1 Belonocnema kinseyi
GTCGAATTGCAGGCTTTGCTGGATGAAGACGATGGTCAGACGCAAAAACAGCTCGCAGAACAACTAAATGTGTCCCAGGCAACCATTTCCAGGCAAGAATATAAAACTAGGCATGAAAAAGTGATTTTTCTCGATGACAATGCACCATCACACCGGACAAAACTGACTCGGGACTTGGCTCCATCCGACTACCACTTATTTGCATCGATGGGGCACGCACTCAGCGAACAGCGCTTCACTTCTTACGAAAATGTTGGAAAATGGCTCGATGACTGGTTTGTTTAAAAAAACGAAGACTTTTTTTGGAAAGGTATCCATAAATTGCCTGAGAGGTGGACAAAATGTGTAGCCAGCGAGGGCGCATACTTTGAATAAAATATTTGTTATCATTCTCTTGAAATAAATGTGTTTTTTTCTTGAAAAAATACCGGTTTCATATGTATACACCTGGTAAATTCTCAACCCTAATTTGTTTTTTGCCTTTCCTGTAAAAATCAATTTTTGTTGCTTACGATAAAAAAATTGTAATTAGCGAACCTTTTTGGTCTTTCAAGTAAGAATATTTGCATTGTCTTGATAATTTAAATTCAATTCTATATATTATATTAACAGGGCTGCAAAATTGTTTAACACGAAAAATGCATGCTAAAAATGTTTCCATTTATTCATTGTTATATCATAAAATACAAAACAAAGAATCCC
>NC_046659.1:55454055-55455900 GCF_010883055.1 Belonocnema kinseyi
CCCCCCCCCCCCTCCCAAATTGATCCAACATAAATTAATTGAAAATCTTCAAATGACGATTCGGAATTCAGAGCAATAGGCAAAGGCTGCCTTCAGAACTCATTTAAATTTTAAAAAATGTGCATACTGTGTACTTTTGGAGTATCACTTTGTCGTATACTTTCCCATCGATATGAGCATAAAATGCAGCTTTGAAATAAATAGAAAAATAATAGATTCAGGGTTCACAAGAATTATTTACAATGGGGTTCCTGCATATTTTCAAATATATTTTTTTTTCTAGTTAAATTAAAAGATCACTAAAAATTGAATATCATTTCTTGAGAAAAGTTTTTTAAAAATAAGTTTGAATATCTCTTTTTAGTATATAAGAAGTATACTACTTAAATTTTTTTGGGAATACGAGGCATTCTGATTGGTCGTTCGGAAGTTAACATGTGTCTAATGAGCGAAGTTCATGGGGAAATTAATATGACCGTTAGTGATAGGAGTACACATAAGTTTTTTCACGTTTATTTATGACGTGTTTAAAACGTATGAAGAAAGTCCCAAAAGGGCGTTGAAAATATCTTTAAAAAAATGCCCAGAAATAAAGTATTCAAACAAATTTATTAATGTACTGATTTTGTTGGAAATGTACGGATTACTTAAAGAATGTATTCTCACAAATTCATGTAACAGCTCCATTATATAACGAAAAATTCACTAAAAAACCAGCAAGTGTTCGAAAAATATTGAAATTTAGGACGAAGCGATAGTTACAATGTTCAGCCCAACGGTACGGAACAAAAAATTGAAGACAATTAAACTAGAACCATTTTACCAAACATTTCCTTTTTAAGAAAACTGAAAAATTTCTTTACATTTTCATACAAATTTCGAAGAAAAACTAAATGCTTAATAAATATGGGAACTAACTAAAATTGTACAACTTCTAGACAAATAAATTCATTCTGAAATGTTGACAAAATAACCAATGAAAAACTATTTCAAAAATCCCCTTTCAAATGAAAGTCAAATGACTTCAATAGACTACTTTACCGGCTAGTTCTATTACACATGTGACTGCAGTTTAATGCAATTGCAGACATTCGACTCAATCCAGGGACCAAGTTTTCAATTGCAATTTAACAATTGGACTTTGAATGCAATATTCACCACGTTCGAACTGAATTGCGTTTCACCAGCATTTTCGATTGAGAGTTCCATTTCATTTGTTTGCATTGATGAAAATCTCTTTCTCTGCATATTCAGCGTTAAAAATTGAGGCTCTGGATGAAAAAAGGAGATACAGAATTATTTTGCTGAAGTGGGGAGGCCCCTGAGCACTTCAAAATAAAGCCTCGAATTTTAGTTTTTAAGATATATATTCACAATTAAAATATAATGCCGCATCTTTTTCTCCTCATAAAAAAGTTGTACCTTTTTTATTTTGCGAATTATTTATGAAAAAGTAATTTTTCTTAGCGAAAGTTCAAAAGGTTTATTTAAAAAATCGTTAATAATTTTTTTCCGAGACGGTGCATAATTCGTACACAAACAACTTACAGCGATTCGGGAGTCGAGCAAATTTTGAGCAAGCGAAAACTGTCAGTGAGAAAGTTGTGCAGAAAGGGTCAAGGAAGTTTTCTGGAAAGTTTTAGATCAATTGGAATAGTATTTAACAAACTGTTGATGTTTTAATTTGCTGGCGCAATGGATTTTCTCCCGCTTGGACTACAGCCCGACCGGTAATCCGCTGCCCCAGCGCACAGTGGGGTGAAATCGGAAAACGAGGTTCAAAATGACATTTAGAACGCAATTATGCACCGATTTTAGAATTTTTTTTTTGAAAAATTCAGAACT
>NC_046659.1:55456000-55462172 GCF_010883055.1 Belonocnema kinseyi
ACGCCAATTAGCACAAATGGTAAGTTCCGACAGTGCCTACAAGTGTGCCTACTGGCCGCTAGATGGCAATACCGGTTTCATATGTATACACCTGGTAGAAGCTCATCGCCCACTGGTGTTTTACAGAAATTCATATTTTAAGAAAATAAGTTGACGTGTGCATTTTGTCGGATCAAATATAGAATTTTCGATTGGACGTGCGTTCATTTTCGGATCAGTTTATTTGATTCGAGCGGCCCATCGCTTGCATGTCGAAAAACGAACTTCGACGAGCGCTGTCGTCGGTTCGAATTTTTCAATTGGATCGGCCCGTCGCTCGAATCTCCGAAATCGAACTTCGACGCGTGCTATCGTCGGTTCGAATTTTTCGGTTCGATCCGACCCTCGCTAGAATGTTGAAAACCGAAATTCGACGCCCACTGTCGTCAGTTCCAATTTTTCAATTCGACCATACCGTCGCTCGAATTATCAAAACCTAACTTCGACGCGTGCTATTGTCGGTTCGAATTTTTCAATTAGATCGGCCCATCGCTCGAATTTCCAAAACGAACTTCGACGCGTGCTATCGTCGGTTCGAATTTTTCGATTCGATCGGAACCTCGTTCGAATTTCGAAAACCAAACTTCGACGCGTGTTTTCGTCGGATCGCATTTTTCGATTCGATTGGCTCGTCCATCGAATGTCGGAAATCCGACATTCGATCCGTGCTACAGTGTATCAGTGATTTACTTTTTAACATACTTTCTTTCAATTAGGTGAGCATATTCCATCAATAAACCGAAAGCAGTTGGTAGTTCCCATTAATAAACTAATCAACTATAAAAATATGAAAACAGATCAAATAATTTTAACACATAATTTCTCTTTTATTGAAAAACTTTTTCAATTCGAAAAAATGTATATGTATACAAAATAAAGAATTTTTAATACATATTCTTCGAATTCTTGTACATATTATTTTCACAAGTGTCAAACTTAATAAAATAAAAGTTTCAGCGATGAATAATTATTATTTCCTTTATACACTCAGAGAAAAAGTTGTCTTGAAACAAAAGCATCGTCCTCTTGACTGTTTTATTTCGAACCACGTGATAATCGTTTTTAAACAAACGGAGTTACTTGGCTGCAAGATTTCGTGAATCTTGTCGCAAAAGGATCATATTTTCTGCAAAAAGATCGTTTTTGTCACGAATGAAAATCCTCTCAACCTTAAATATAAGAGGAACTTCCATTTGTGTCAAAAAGCATCCTTTCGACGCAAGAGAAAATTTCTCTGAGTGTACTTATTTGCAATTTTGTATTCTTGTACTATGCGAGCTTATAACATTTCCCTTATTTTAGTGGTATAATTAACATATTAAAATGCATATTTGCTTTTTAAAGTACTATCAAATATAATAAATAATTATTATAATTTAGAATAAAGATTAAAATATCTGAATCAGCCTGAATGCAATTTTAACATTTGTCGACCACTTGTTTCATTTAGAATATTTATCATTTTTATAGTTATTTGTCACGAAATTTTGAATATATTGAAGGTTTTTCAACGTTGAATGTGTATAAAAATTCTTAAATTTGGCTAATTTAGAAAGTCAAAAGACAAAAAACTTTTAATTCTAAATGTTAGAAAGTAAAAAATTGTTAATATAAGCCATCAAAATTACTTAATATCATATCGTGAAACTTAACACATGCATAATTTTTAATTGTAAATTCTTAAATTTAAAAACTCTTTAATTTTAAAGATTTAAAATTCCTATAATTTTAAAGAGTTGCAATTGAAAATTGGTTGGACTATATAAATGCTACATTTTAAATGATTCAATTTTCAATATATATATATATATTTGAAAGGTATGTAATTTTGGACTTTTTTTTTAATTGTTCAATTTTGGATGCTTAAAATGAATAATAATTCGATTTTAACCATTTTTTAGATTTCAAATCGAATATTGATTAATTTTACATGTGTTCATTTAAAAAAATTTAATTTGAACATAAAATCTGCTATATTTTATGTGTAAAATAAACAATGATATAATTTTGAGTGATTTTACATTCTCATCCTAAAGAGAAAGTATTAGTTTTATGTAAAATTTAACTTGGTCGGTTTTCATTGTATCTTCACGTTTAAAGACCCCCTGTGTCAAAAAAAACAATTGCTACAAAGGCGCCTATCCTTCTGTAGTTGAAGCAGTAGTGGTGGTTTGTAGGAACGATCAATTTCGAATAAAAAATCAGATAAGACTAGTGTCAAAATTTGTCAAGTGGGCCACTTTTTTATGGGCTTAGATTTCTGAAAAAATTAATTTTTACATCATGTGTACACTGTACAGCTATTTGTAGTGCTGGGAAAGTCAGTCTATTTATTTCCTTGAATTTCTTTGTCAACAAGAAAATGATCGGAGTTACAACATTTGCAAAATTTGTACGAAATTCGAAAATTAAAATTTTAAGTGAAACAGCGGACGATATAAGGAGAGTCCAGAGAATAAAAACGCTACTTTTTAAAAGCTATTCAAGATCATCATAAAAAATTTTGCATTTTGTTGAAAAATTGAAAATCCAAATTGTCATCACACAAAAAATAAAAAAGTTCACCTCATAGTGAAACAATGCAAGATACAAAATATGATGAAAAAACAAGAATTAGTGCACCGACAAATATTTACAAGTTTGTTAATAATAAGTTTTTGACAAGACGTGTTATTTTTGTTTAATTTGTAAAAAACAACATTAGAAATTAAAATTCCATATTTTAGAAACGACACAAGCTATAAAATAAACATAAAGACAAAAGTTATTCACACAAAAAAGAGCTCAGAATTTTTTGGTAATCATTTTATTATAGGATGTAATGCCATGAAAAATTAAATTACAAATAAATCAATTTGACCTTTAATTCTGAAAGTACTATGCAAAAATGTGGGAGAAGTACAATAACCAAGCGCGTAGCTCGATGTAAATATATTACGCAATAGGAAATTGACTACTGGCGCAGTATTGCGCTAGCACTGGTAGCGTCGGCCCAATGCTTACCGCCAGTACTGGCGAAGTGCTGGCAGATCCTTGGGATAAAAACTATGTTCAGTACTAGCTTTCACGACTACGCCAATGCTGTCAGACAGTACTGGCAGTCTGTGCTGGCGAAATACAACATATGAAGATTAGACGGAGTTAAGCTGACACTCGTTTACACTCATAACAAGAAGAGACCTGCATAAGATGTGTGAACTATAATATCACTTAAAGGATAGATTACCTTTATTTTTCGTATGAATTTATATCGAGTCATTACGAAGGTAACATTTTGAAGTTATATCAAGGGATCGAAAGCACAGAAAATCATCGATCCTCCAAAGTAAACTAAAATCGATATTCAAATGATTTGCAAGAAATTTGAGCCACACAGATTCATTATGAGAATTTAGGGGAAATTCCTCATTCAGAGTCTGTTTTTTCTCATCTGGAGCAACGTGACGTGTTGCCTTCAAACTGTCAGTCATCTGTCAAGATGATTTTATCAGTCGTTATTTGGGTCAAACAGATGTTGATAAGCAGGTAAGTTACAATAATAATTCCCTAACTTTTAATTTCCTCATACTTACCAGTGAGTATCAGTGTCTTGAAGTAAAAATTATACTTTGCGTCGTCTTATTTCCAAATCTTACGATAGTCAAAACCGACATGACATTCAAGCCACTCAAGCCGGGGGGTGTACAAACTGAGTCGTGACCGTCTGCATCGAAATTGATGCCTGGGCTCGTTCGAAGAAATTTCCTTTAGATTTTCTTCATTCAACGAAGTGAAGTTAACTGATGGTTGAAGTGAAAATATCGAATTGTATATGTAGATGGTCATGACGTTTTCTGTACATCCCGGCTTTTTAGTTTAAATGTCGACGGCCATGACTTTCCTAAGATTTGCAAGTTGCATTAGGAAGTTATAAAAAATAACAATTATGTACTCTAATATCGCAAAGCAAATAATTGCTTGGACAGGTGTTCAGGTGGCTGACAGCGCGATTCAGCACTCCACAACTCTCAATATGAGCCAAAATTCATTCTCAAAATGATATATTCCCCTAGATGCACAGAAAAGCGTTGGTGTTAAATTTGTTGCAACTCAAGTTTCATTGATCTCCCAATGAACATTTGAGAGAATTTTCAGTCTCAAATGTATTTCTCTTAACGTAGGTGCAAATCTGGGCATCTAGGGGAAAGTATTATTTGGACACTGAATTTTGGCTCACGCTGAGTTGTAGAGTGCTAAACTGCGCTGTCAGCCACCTGAACACCGGTCAAAACAACTATTCGCTTTGCGGTATTAGACTAAATAATTGTTAATAAGGACATTAATTGCAATAATATTGATCTAATTTTCAACTTTCTTTCATTTAACAGCGCGTACTCGTCACTTATACTAAAGTTTTAACTTCCTAATGCAACCTCCGAGTATTAGGTTAGTCATGGCCGTCGACATTTAAACTAAAGCCGGAAATGTATAGAAAAAGTCATGACCGTCTACATATACAATAAGGTATTTTTAATTCAATCACTATCTAGCTTGACTTCGTTGAATGCTCAGGGCATAACAATTGACCAAATGCATGCGAATCTATTAATTTTTTCTCTATTCTTCTAATATCTTCGTAAAAAGTAATTTTTTCTGTGTAAGTGCATTTGAATAAATAAGATAAAATTTATTTAATTTTAATAGGGGTTTCATAAAAATAACATTTTATTTTTATAACAGCAGGGAGTGGTGGGACAACTAACGCGGCGCTGAAGATATTAGGAACTAATCAACTTAGGACGGTAAGGGATCACCATTTTGTTTTCAGATTCATAGGGCTGGCATCTTTTCACGTGAAAACGTCTTATGTCAAAGTTTCATGTTTCATAAAACATACGGATGAGAAGAAAAATTATTTTCTGCATGCGCAGATCGGTTTGGCTTGGCCTCTAAGGTCTTATCAGTTTAAATTTTCCCACCGCTATATTTGAAACATTACAATGTTTCACGAAACTCATAATGTTTCATCAGAGTTTTTATCAGGCTAAAGTTTCATCAAACTTTACATGCCTACTCATCGTGAAAAAATGCTGTTTTTATGATGCAATTGTATTTACCTTATTTTTCATGTATGACACTAGCAACTGCAAGATTAGATAACTCCAAACTTCAGCAGAAAATCTAGTGGAAATTTGTTTGAACGTCCAGGCATCAATTTCGATGCAGACGGTCATGACTTAGTTTTTACATCCCGGCTTTTGAGGTTTGAATGTCATATAGTTTTTGACTAACCTAAGATTCGGATATTATATCACGCCAAGTACCATTTTTATTCCAAGACACTAATAGTCACTGGTAAATTGGTGGAAATTGAAAGTTAGGTAATTATTAATATAACTTATCTGCTTATCAACATCTATTTCACCTAAATAACGCCCGACAAGATCATCTTGACAGGTGACTGACAGTTTGTAGACGACACTTCACGTTGCTCTGGACGAGGAAAAAACAGTGTCTTACTTGAACATCGATTTCGGTGTATATTAGAATTAGGGGATCGGCGATTTTCTGTGAGCCCAGATGTGCAATTACGTTCATAAAAATAATTATAAGACTGAAAATTCTCAGAAATTTTCATTTTGAGACCAATGAAATTGGAGCACCAGCGTTTTTCTGTGATTTCTTAAAGTTTAGTAGACTTGCCCTTTGAGAATAGTTACTACACGGAGAGAAATTCACGGAAGCGCTTGATTTTATAGTTAAATTTTTTACACGATTTAAGGTCTTGGAATCTATGATCTAATCCCTGCCGAAAGAAATCTCTGAGTATATTCTAAAGATTCTTTAGGGTCAGAGAAGCTCAGAGAAATTCTCCGCAGGCACTTAGGGAGATATATTCAAAGTTCCAGGTAGTTCTTTTAAATGTTTTAAAGGCTTTAAAATGTCATTTCCGAAATTGAAATAGAAATACGATCATAAATAAAAAGCAGAGAGGCTGAAATTGAAATAAGAATACGATCATAAATAATAAGCAGAGAGGCTATCTCAATAGAGTAGCCGACACTCAAGGGTCCTTTGTTAAGCTTTAGGATTAAAATTTAGAAGGAGATTTTTTTAATTTCATAGTTAACAGCCTAAAACATAATAATTCGGA
>NC_046659.1:55462272-55463173 GCF_010883055.1 Belonocnema kinseyi
AAATTAAAATTCGAAAATTTTTTCTAAAGCCTCCAGGGGACTTCGTTTTCGCACGAAAAAATTTTATGTGCCCTTATTGCATCCGGACCCACAATTATGTTACAACTCTCTGTATTAAAAAATAATTAAACAGATCTTTCAAAGCAATAATGTGTTCCAATTTATAAAATTCAAGTTTCCTTCTTTCTCCAACCGACTTTTATTTCACCAAAATCTTTCTAATGTAAAAAACAACAATTTAGTTTTTTCGAGGAAAATATAAATTTTGAAAATACTATTCAGACTGCTACAAATTTTGGTATTTGGAAGCGTTTTTTTAAAAGAATTTCGAACAATATTTTATAAAATCGCACTGTCTCATTTTATTTTTTTAATTTTGTAAAATCCGGTTTCAAAAATAGTTCCACCAAAAATAGAAATCGAACAACTTTTATATAATACACAATATTTTAACGATGTGCTCTGCTAATCGGAACAGACTTAACTAAATTGATATATTTCATTTTTAGTAAAGAAACAACCCAAAAGCCTATGTAGGTATATTTACAAATAGAGGACAGACGAAAAACACGCCGAATACAAAAAAAAAAGAAATGCAGAGAGATTCTTTATTTTTAGGACTTTTATGAAGTTCATATTTTTAGAAATGGCAAAATTTCAATATTTTCATCAAAGAAAAAGAAATATTTATTATTACTATTATTTTTCATATTTCTCGTATTTTAAATACAAAAACTCGGCTGGCTGTAAGACACACTTGTACCTAACCCTGGGGTAGCGGATTACCAGCTGGGCCGTAGTCTACGCGGGAAAAAATACATTGCGCCAGAAAATTAAAACATCAACAGTTTGTTAACGGGCCATGCATATACCATGTGGATAATTTTTCACCACTTTTGAC
>NC_046659.1:55463186-55477496 GCF_010883055.1 Belonocnema kinseyi
CCCCCCCCCCCCCCAACTTCCAACGTGGATGTATTTTATGAAAATATAGATATTATTGGTCTTCAAAGTAAAATATACAAAATTCGAGTGTACCTCGAGTATATCTCGAGTATACCTTTTCTGATTTCAGTATATTTTTCACAGATTTAGGGGAACGAGTGTCCACCTAGATTCTAGCCCGACCACCTGGTCCCTCACGTGAACAAGCGTGGAATTTCCCCCCCCCCCCCTAAACTGTCCACGTGGTATATGGATGTCCCCGAAGTACTATTCCAATCGAGCTCAAACTTTCCAGAAAATTTCCATGAACCTTCCTGAACAAGTTTCCAACGTTAATTTGGTTCAAAATTCGTAACAGAATGTATAAAAAAATGTCTGTTAAGGGTGTTGGTTAAATCCAACTTTGAATTTTGTTTATAGGTACGGCACTGACTCAATATATATTGTTTCCGCAGGATTTTCGAAAGAAAGAAAGAAAACTTGTCGAATATCTGGGGTTTTGCGAGATCCTCGGATCAATAAAATGTTGAAAATTCAAAAAATTTGTTGAGACAGTATTTTAACGGTTAGAATCGTTTGCAAATTTATTTTTTTACTCGCAATTCGAACATCATAGAAGAACTCTTGAACGCAATAACGTTTTCGAAGGGCTACGTCTTGATGATGGTGACCCTGATTTTGCGAAATACGTCGCAAAATGGAGAAAAATGCAGAATAAAATGACACGTCCTATGCGTGTGTGTGTTGTAACTGAATTTGTGATCATCCACCAGGCTAGCTGTCAACTACACGCCATGCCGTCGGATTTCACTAACATCCTTAAGGCCATGGTGACGAGTGGGTCACGTGACTAGATTTCTACCTTACCGCCCCTTTTTTTATTTCCCAACTTATTTTCACACGAAGCGCCACATAGAGTTGAAAATTTGGGATAATAAACAAGAAGCACTAAGAATAGTGGATATGGTGGATATGGTCACCTTTCTTAGTGCTTCTTATTTATTATCCTAAATTTTCAACTCGATGTGGCGCTTCGTGTGAAAATAAGTTGAAGATAAGCAACATAAGTGAAAATAAGCAACCTTATCCCTTCTAGAATACTATCTGAAAGAAATATAGGAAGTCTGTACCTCGAACTTATTTATTTGTAAATTCTAAAAGCTATTTTCTTCAATATTGTACAGGTAATAGCGGAAAACGTAATGTAATGTCATTCTATCAGGGAGGTTACTCCGGATGAACACAAACCTGATCTGCATTTGCCTTCAGACGCGCAGAAGAGAGATGTGGATATATGGTTATATACATTTTTGTCTCAATCATAAGGTATTGGCTTTATGTGAAGAATGGCTTTCGCAGATTCCATCAAATGTCAACATTTTGAGGCCCCAGAGTCAGAAAAAAAGTTTTAACGTCCGTGTTTGTCTCTCTGTCGTCCTTATCGTCTGTATGCCTAATGACTTTTGAAAAGCTAACCTGATTGGATTGTGCTTCGGCAAACTTACCTATTTAGGAACTGAAAAGAAAGATCGAGTTCTTTAACCAGCTATTTTGGATGAAAATTCAAAAAAGTTCAAAATTTTTTAGAACATTTTTTCAAGATTTAAAGCCTGTACGGTTATGACTTTTTTCCTGAAAAGAAAATTATCAGAGTTATAACATTTTTAAAATACAAAAACACAAACAAAATTAATATTTTAAGCGAAACAACGCATGATATGAAACAAGTCAAGAGAAAAAATTTTTTTGAAAAACTCAAATTTGGTCACACAAAAAATAATTAAAAATAAAAAATTCTATTTTGCGGTAAAAATGTGGAAAATGCGAAAAAAGATCGCAAAAGAAAAATTGTGCATCCAAAAAAGATCCACATTAAAAATTTTTTAAAAATTTTTGAAAAATAATAAAACAAATTAAGTTTTTTGACCAATGACACAAGCTATGGAAAAAATGAATGAGAGCAAGTTGCTCGCCCAAAAAGGAACTACAAATTGTTCAATAAGAATTTTTTTTAAAGACGCGTATTTTTTGTTTTAATTGTAAAAAATAACAAAGGAAGGATGAAAATATTTTCTTTCAATCGTAAAAAATAAGATTAAAAAATTTTTAAATTATATTCTTGGAAAAGCAACAGAAGAGACAAAAAATATTTTATCTAACAAGTTTTTTTTTTTGCTAAATTATGACTAAAAATTTTCTTAGGCCATCCTTACGCTAGGATGCATATTTTTAGTTTAAACCGTAAAAAATCACATTGGAAATTAAAAAATTTAATTTACGAAAAAATAACACAAGTTGCAATCAAATGTTTAATAAAAATTCTTTTTTACATAGGATGCGCACTTTTTTTAGTTACAAAAACAAGACAAGGCAAATACGTATGTTTGAATGTCAATGCATATTATTAATTGTAATAATGTAAATTTATTGAAATGATAGACTTTTCAGTGTAGCTGAGAATAAAAACAAGTCTGTGCACAAGCATGAAGGAAATACTAAGACCGAGCGCGTAGCGCAAGGTTAATACATTATCGAGTACTAATATCTCGAATACTAATATCTCCGAGTACTATTGATGGAGTTCCGAATAGCGTAAACCGCTTATTCTTTTAAAGCTCCGTATATGGCACTTATGTATTTTGATGCGCTGATTACGAAAATGATAGTGAAAATTGGCGATTAGTCGATTTTCATGGTGAAAACCATGAAAAATCCATAAAAATAATGGTTTTTTATGTTTATCTTAGTAAATAACAAAAATTTACAAAAAAAACTTCAAATAAATATTGTACATCTTTTAAAAAGATATATTTTATGTAAAACACATTTTTACTCTGCGACTAATAGTTTTCGAGAAAAACGACGATAAATATAAAAAATCACAGAAATACAAGATAATATGTAGCGGTGTGACTTAAATGGTACGAAAATATTTTCACTATCATTTGTGTAATCAGCGAGTCAAGTCAAGAAAAGGGACAGGGTGTGACCTTCCATTATTTCTGTGACCTGTCGCAGGGGTGCCTTCCCTCCACCCCACGGGACGTTGGAAAAGGGGCAGGGGTATGAGCTTACATTATTTCTGTGACCTATCACGGGGGTGCCTTCCCGCCCCCCACGGGACGTTGGAAAATGGGCAGGGGTGTGACTTTACATTGTTTCTGTGACCTGTCATCGGGTGCCTTCCCAACCCCCACAGGACTTTGGAAAAGGGGCAGGGGTGTGACCTTACATTATTTCTGTGACCTATCACGGGGGTGCCTTCCCGCCCACCACGAGATGTTGGAAAAGAGGCAGGGGTGTGACCAAAGTTATTTACCCCTCAGTCATTAACATGTCACTTAAAGGAAGGGGACTTTGAAAAGGGGGGTCGGATGTGACAAAAAATATTTGCCCCTCAGTCATTAACATGTCAATTGAAGGAAGGGGGCTTTGGAAAGGGCGCCGGATGAGCCCAAAGTTTTTTTGGGATGCGTGGGGGCGGGAAAGCACCTCTGCGACAGGTCACAGAAATAATGGAAGGTCATCCCCTGTCCCTTTTCTTAACTTGACTCGCTGATTACACAAATGATAGTGAAAATAAATTCGTACCATTTAAGTCACACCGCTACATATTGTCTTGTATTTCTGTGATTTTTCATATTTATCGTCGTTTTTCTCGAAAACTATTAGTCGTAGAGTAAAAATGTGCTTTACATAAAATGTATCTTTTTAAAAGATCTACAACATTTATATGAAGTTTTTTTGTAAATTTTTATTATTTACTAAGATAAACATAAAAAAACATGATTTTTATCGGTTTTTCATGGTTGTCACCATAAAAATCGACTAGTCACAAATTTTCACTATCATTTTCATTATAAGCGTGTCAAAATACATAAATATACATAGTATGAACGAAATCGTCGGTTTACGCTATTCGGAACTCCACCCCGGGAAACAAAAGGTTAATTGGATACTTAAGAACTTAAATAACTAAAGAACTAAATATATAAATAGATTGAGTTATTCACTAACCAGCCAATTTTACTTATGACTTTTTGAGATCTTTTATTTTCAGGTAAACATACAAAAGGTGTACGCAATGCAAAGTGTATGCGATCCAATAACTTTAATATGTATAAATAATTATTCGTCGTTATTACAGCGAACAATTTCGCGTATTAACTTTTACAATCACTGTACGAAAACAGACGAGTTTCACTCCGGCCCTTTCGCTAATGCAGCTTTCAACAAACATTCATTCATACCGGATGCTTAATATTTCACTAATGTAACAAATAAACTGTCAACTCATTATATCACATTCGGTGAACTCGTTATTAAAATTAATGTCAACGAATAATGTTAAAATTATTTTTTAATCATATATTTTTTTGTACGTAAATTAAGAAATGTTTATCACTTTTCACGTCAAACTGAATATTTAATTTTTATTGCACTCTTCAATTTTTTGCTAAGTTGAACAGACCAACTTGCAATGTTTTTAAAATCAGCTGATTTATTGCAAAACAATTGTATAGATGCTTTACCTCATTTTCAATTTTAACTAATATTTTATCACCGATGTGATATAACAAGTCTACTGTAAATATTCTAATTTGATTGTTGTGACGAAGCAACAGTAAAAACTCCAATGTCCATGTACGCTTGGCACCAGAAAATCAATATTTCAGTATCAACTAATACCAAAACGCAGCACATATAAGTTGAAAAAACAAATTGGCACGAAAAATGAGTATTCAGATATGGATGAATAATAAATAAATGTATATTTGAATCACTCTTATCATAAGCTGGTTCTACTGAAACATTGACTTGGTGAACGGTGAATTGAACTTCGATTTTGGTAGAGTAATCGATCTAGGGAATAGCCGAGTTGCGTTACAAGTAGGGAAAAATACTTATTAATGAGAAACTCAATTATTCCCTTTTTTGTAAGTTCCTCCCTTCTACATAAACATTCCCTAATGACAAGAGCAAAATTGTTATTAGATTACTCTTACCGTCTGAAGGAGCTATTGAAAACTTCCTTTCTTTATATAATATTGCATGACCCTAAAATTAAGTTTTTTTATTCTCTTTATTTTTTTGTTTGCAGACATCTGGATAATGCTGTCTAGTTTCAAGAAAAAAATTATCGAAAAGGGCGAATTTCGCTCAATTTTCGATCTCCTCAGAATTCCAACTCGAAATTATATAGCTTTTGAGTGTATAAAAATACAATTTTCAGTAACACATGTTTCACAATGATATAAAATAAAAATGAAGATAAAAAATAATGATTGAATTGATAATAGAAACGATTATGTAAAACCAGTTACGAAGTTCAGAGAATCCACTCAAATTTTGACGTCAATTAAGTAAATGCTCAATCTAATGATCTATTTGCGGTACTAGTTTTGGAAATGTATTAGAAGAATTCTACAATGAAAATTTTTGCGAATGAATTTTTTGATAATTTCTTTGTCAATCGTCTCTAGGTTTCGATTCGCGAAATCAACTGAGTGTATGCCTTTACCAGCGAATTTTCTACTGAATAATTATTTCAGTGTACAATATTTCTTGTAAATTTACAGAGATCTCTACTTTTCTTCTAAAATCGAAAATCTTAGCCTGCTTTATTATCCAAGATTTCTCTTATACTCTTACATACGTATTCGAAATCCTTAATAGAAAATATAAATGTGTAACTATGGAGGTATTATTTGCTTAATTGTACATAGTCGTTCTATTTTGTACATCTACACTCTACAGTGTATTGTTTCACACTTCGAAGTCTCCATTTTCATTGCATTTCTTTGATATCTGGTCGAATGAGCAGTTGTAGTCGAAATGATAAATTATTCAAGATGATGGAGCGAAAACTACTTAACAGGAAAATGTATAGAAAATGAAAAGTTCGCAAAATTTAAAAAGAATTCTTATTTCATATAGTTAACTTGAATTCAATCATAGCTAGCAGTGCTTTGTGCCTTTCTTTAGAAAAAAAAAACTAAACTTTCTTGATCAAAATATTAAAAGTTGATGTAAAAACACAGACAATTTTAATTTTCCATATTCTGGTTTTTAAACAGGGATTTAATATTGGTTTTGAAACCATCCATTTAAACTGAAAATAGTTTGAAAGCTCGAATTAATTATTTAAAGCTTCAAAGTGGAGATTACAGGATTCTTCAAAGTGCGGAATAAAAATTTTTAAGTTTTATTAGCCTGAAATTGAAAAGTTTGGAATAAAATGTAATTTCAGTTTTAAATTTTCCTTCTTTAAAGACTTAAATTTATTCGATTTCAAAATTATTGACTTTAAGACTTTGAATGAAAAAATGTTTAACTTTTTATTAAAAATACTAAATTGCTCAGAATTTCCTCAGGTCGATTTACTAAGCATTGTAAAATATTTTATTATAGAGAGGAAATTTTAAGAAAAATTGATGAAGAAATGTAACTCGCTAAATAAAATTAATTTATTAAAAAGTTAATTCGATACAGCTACCGTTATTAGAAAATTTGAATTCTAGCGGCAATAGTAACAGAATTCCCGAGCACTGATGGCTAGATAAAATTGATCCGTAGTTATATTAACTCCATATGTATTAACTCCATGAATATCATAAAATCATAAATTAAACTTTTATAACATGATGGTAATTATGCAAACTTGTGAGCTTCGGATAAAGATAGTTAGGTTCTCTTAAACTGTTTCGCACTGTAGTAAGAATATTATAATAACTTTATATGTAGGAGGTACAAATTTTCAATTATTTTGTCCAGAGTAATTAATTGATTTCGAGATTAATTTACTAATGAAGATACCATATAGAATATATACATTCTTGTCGATTTATAGAAACCAACGTGGGTCCTACGTATTTTCACAACTGAATTTCATTCCAGATATGTACATACCCTTGAAACTGTAAAAAATGTCGGGCAGAGATCAGCAATCGAAATAGGCAATTAAAATACCTAAACTTTACAGATTTCATAACTAGGAAAATCTTGTCTATAGAATTCAACTAATCAAATTAGCTATTCTTTCTATGTCCCAATGCAATCGTCGGGTTAAATATTATTGCGCACATGAATCAGGATCGATAAATATTCTAAGCATTACTCGACGATCTATCGGCGAACACAAGAGCTTTACATCTATTACGCTTATCAAGTATGAAAACGAATCCATACCTTCATCACAATGTATGTTTCATTCTACCCACGTCATTATCATTGTCTCCTCTTAGTCGCAAATTTAACCATCTCTTCAAAAACGAATATTATTGTCCTTCAAATGTAATTTTAAAATCAAAATGTGGTCTAAGCTGATTTAAAAAGCATTGGTGGCTCAGCATTTCTCGCGTCTTTCTGACTTTTTACGCTGTCAAAAATTACGTGCCAATAATGTCTACTTCATAGACGATCTTTAAGAATCTGATTTTAAAGAACAAGATACTTTAGATAAACACCTTATTAAGTTTTACAATTATTAGTATTACTCATTTACTCTGTTACTGAGTTTAACTGTTACTCATTGAATATTATAATCATTGTCCATTACTATAAACATTTTTTACTTTCTGTTTTACACTCCTTTCATTGTGATCTCACGAAAAATTCGCATACGAATATGCCAATTTTTAAAACGCCTAAAGCGACCACTCTGGCGTTGGTCGTCTAAAGCTACCTATTATGCGCCTTGAGTTGGCCCCTCGCGTTAACACGTATAAGCGGCAATGAAGAAAAAAACGCAGACAGTTTTCGTAATGAATACTGTATGGTTTCTCCGAATTCCTTTGAATTTTTCCAAATTCATTGAATTCCTCTTAATTCTCCAAATTCTTAAGACATTAAAATTGTCCCAGGAATTTAAATTGAATTCAGAAAATTGTAAGATAGTTAAAAGAGTTCAAAGGAATTTGAAAGAATTTAAAAGCATTCCAAGCAATTCAAAAGAATTTAAAAATTCCAAATAATTTACTATGAATTAAAGGCAATTCAAGTAAATTAATTTAATTCCAAATAATATACTAAACCAGAGTATTAAGCACTAAAACAGCCTGCTGTTGGTCTCATGTGCGTACAAAAACGAGGGACCAAATCAAACAGCAGAGTGGTAAGTTTATAATTTTAGACGACCAACGCCAGAGCAGTCATTATAGATGGATGTACATTCTGAGAGAGGTTCTTTTATCATGGAGGTAACGACTTAATTGCAGTTACGAAAACTGCATTTTCCAATTCTGATTTCAATTTTCATTCCAGAAACTAGTCCGTATTTTAACTTGCCCACGGAGTAAGTAAATATCTTCAATGATACTTATATGTACTCCAAAAATGGTTTCTTTTGGATACGCTCAAATGGACTGGTTGCAAACTCGATTCTCCTTCTTTTCGAAGTCTTACAGCCTTTCCATGACTTTAACTGAGTCAATCCTTACAAAGTCCTGCTTCTTCGCTTCCACCGGAAGTCTCTTAGCACACTGAATTAAACTCTGCACAAATATTTTTTGTAGGGTTTCCGTGTTTAGAGATTTTTTTTGTTTTTTTGTTTTTTGTTTCTTTGCACCAAGGTGGTGCTGTGTAGTTTCACCGGGTTTCAAACCGCTTACCAGGGTCACGCCGTGGTGTAGAGAGTCACACTGGCAATATGATGATTCGCCATAACTTCTACGATGGCGTCACGGATCCCGTAACAAAAGGTACATCCGAACGGATTTGTGGTGTTTGTAGAAGACGAGCGATTTAGAACCACGGGTCGAGCCTTTGCTTTTAGATGTTGGCTCACTCTGTCCCATTTTGTATAGGCAGTGATCTAAAACATCACCTTTCGTTATTTCAAGGAGCGGTTTGAAATTTGAATGGGGCGAGTAAGTGAGGTGAGCTAAAGCTGAATTCATGATCATGCAAAGGATGCGAAAAGGACCTTATGAGACGATTTTTAATACATGCTACACTAACATCGGATTCTAAAATCTAAAAAATATAATGTTATACAGTTGAATTTCAATCATAGTGGGATGAGTTAGAGTTGCTTAAAAAAAACCGTTTCTCGTTTTTAAATCCTATGGATTTCAGATAAAATAAGCAATTATTTCAAAGCTAGAAAGCTTTGTTAAATTGAAGAATCTTTAGTTAATTCCAGGAAACACATAATTCAGATAGAAAAATTTATACTCAGATTAATTTGGTTCAATTTCGGAAATAATAACAAGAAATAGTTTCAGCTTGAATGCACTATTTAAAAATGAATCGAAATAGTTCGTATTTTTCTCAGTAAATCATTTTTATAAATTACAAAATAAAGAATTTCTAGACTAAACAGAAACCTGGTTAATTCTATATAATTAATAATAGTAATAATAATAATAAAACTTCCTCTAAACTTATAAGCTTTTTGAGGAAGTTTTATAATAATAAAACTTCCTGAAAATGCTTATACGTTTAGACAGAAACATTAATTAAACGAGGGATATTTTTCAAAATTAGTGACATTTAACTTGAATTCAGTTTCAATCAAAATGATCAATTACTTCAAATTTCTTTTAACATAAGATCTTTATTTTTTAAGTTTTTCAATCTCAACCTTTTCTAATTGCAACAACTTTCAATGGAACTAGTTTGAAATTTCATAAAATCTAACAAGTTTAATTTAAATTCTATTGAGAAGAATGTTTAAGTTGGAGCATTATTAAAAATTTAATGTCTCAAATTGCATCACTTAAGAATTTGATGATTATTTTTTTTTTAATTGAATTAATTAACATGAACAAAGTAAATTTTGAATTTGTTTACAAATAATGTAAAACAATAATAAGAATCATTGAATTTTTCACCAGAATCTAACAAAAAAGATTTTTTTTAATCTTTCAAACGACTTTTTTTTTATTTGAATACAATTGAATTGACGTGTGATACGTAAATTTTAAATTTCTTCTCGAATTTCTCGAAAATGAGATAAGTTTAGAAATTTCAAAGAGATGAATATTTCAATCTTCAAACTGAACTAAATTCACCTTCTTTCTCTCGAATGGTATATTTTAAAGTACTTTAGTCAGCCTTAATTCCTGTATAGAACAGTTTAAAACAGAGAAAGGCAGTCTACAGCTGATAAAATTCCCTTATCAAATTTTATGTTCCCCGTTCGAATAATAACTGAGCCAATCGGTGCTTAACTTTGATTACTCAACGAGAACTCTTTGGGGCCATCCATATACCACGTGGACAGTGGCCAGTTGGGGGTATCACAGAACTCCACGATTCCGAAGCTTTTCGGTGCACTCAATGGCTATTTATTACACTGACAAATCGAAATAACTTCAACAATAAATTAGCTAGGCTGATTAGGCCAACGGATTCACATTCAGCGAGCAAAAATCCATTAAAATGATTTTTTATGTAAATAATTTAAGAGCGGGTTTTTCAATCCCTATTACGAAAATGCAGGGGGTTGTATTCTGATGACATTTCAGCTTATAAGTTGATCAGAAAATCTGACAGAGACTATTTATAATTCTAATTCGTCTAATTAGTCAGTTTTATTTCAAAAACGTGAGTCCCAAAAATCATATTTTCGTAATAGCGGTTAAAAAATATAATACCCACATAGCACACTTTCCGAAAAGAAACATGGTCTTTTCTTGGGACTTGGTCCAAGTGATCAGTAGAAAAAAACCAATCTGCCCTAGGTTTAGACATAGGTTAGGACAGAAGTTCATGTTCGCCAAAAACAAAAATATATATATATATATATATACATGACACACACGACACACACGCGCCAGCGTGTGTGTCCAAAAAAGTTGAGGCCGTGTAATTTCATATTTGCAGCAGGTTATGAACGTCAAAGAAGCAAATTCATGCGGTAACTGAGCGACGAGATATTTAATTTTAGAAAATATCTTCTCCTTCAGAATACACTTTGAAATATTTTAACTTCCTTCCAGTATTTTGAATTCTATATGATTCAAACGAATTCTAAACGTCTAAATGAATTCTTAGCATTTTACTCTTTTCAATTCTTTTGAAGTTTTTTTTTAATTCTCTTGAAACCTTTACAATGCAACAGCCATAAATGTGAATTCGTCCAAGTCTTTTGCATTCTCTGAATTCTACGCAATTCTCTGAATTTTTCTTAATTTTTTCAATTCTTCTCAATTGTAACACTGTTTTAAATTCTCTAAATTCTCTGGAATTTTCTGAATTCTTCTGAAGTATGTGAATTCTTTTGCATTTTGTGAATTCTCTGAATTCTTCACAATTCTCTGAATTCTTCTGAATTCTCTGAATTGTTTTAAAATGTTCTGAATTCTTTAAACAGTTCTAGATAGTTTGAATTCTCACGATAGCACTGAGTGAACATTTTTTTCAAGTATTTTTAAAATCATTCTAATACACGCTGAATTATTCTAACTTTCTTTGAATATTTTTAATTCTGTAGAACTCAAACGAATTATACAGAAATTTTGAAGATTTTTTTATTCCTTAAAATGTTTACAATACATCTTAAACTGTTCTGTATTTTTTCAAGTCTTTTATATTCTCTTAACACTCCTGAAAAATTCTGAATTCTTTAATTTCTTTTGAATTCTCGGAAATATTTTGGATTATTTTAATTCTTTTACATTTTCTTAATTTTTTTAAATGATCTAAATTCTTTTGAGCTCTTTAAATTATTTTGCACTCTGGGAATTCTTATGAATTATCTGAATTCTCTGATTTTTGTAAATTGCATGAATTCTTCTGAATTGTAAAATTTTTGAGTTCTATGATTTTTTTTAAATTCTCCTAAATATTTTGAATTCTTTGTATACTTTTGTATTCTCTTTTTTTATTATCTAAATTCTTTTGAATTCTTTGAATTGTTTTCAGCACTGAAAATTTGTTTGCACTCTGTGAATTCTTAAAAATATTCAAAAGATATAAAGGAGTTCAAAATAACCTGAAGGATATTTTAATGATTTCAAAATAATTAAAAAGTATTTTCAAAGGATCAGTGATATCGCGACAATTCAACAAATTAAGAATAGTTTGAAGAGTTCAGAACATTCGAAAACTATTCAGAGAATTAAGAATAATTTAGAGATTTTTTGTATTCTACGAATTCTACTCTATTGTCTGAATTTATTTAATTCTTCTGAATTGTCTGAGCTCTTTAAATTCTCTGATCTTTTTTAAATTCCCTATATTCTTTGGAATTTTGTGAATTCTTCTTAAGTCTCTGAATTCTTTTGCATCTTGGAATTCTTCTGAATTCTCTAGATCCTTCTTAATTCTCTAAATTCTTCTGAATTTCTTTAATTCTCCGAGTTGTTTTAAAATTGTTTGAATTCTCTAAAGTCTTCTGGATTTTCAGAATTCTTAACATTTGTCTGAATGTTTATAAATTCGCTAAACTCTTTAAAATTCTCTGAAATCTTTTGAATTCTATGAATTCTTTTGTATTCTCTTAATTCTGTGGAAATTCTCTAAATTCTTTTGTATTTTGTGAATTCATTTGAGGTCTGTGAATTCTATTGTAACCTGTGAATTCTTTGCATTCTTTAAAATCTTAAATCTTTGAATTCTTCTCAATTTTTTTACTTCTCGCGATACCATTGAATTTTAAAAGATATTTCAGAAAACTCAACAATTTTAAATTCAGAAGAATACAGGGAATTCAGGGAAATCAGAGAATTCAAAAGTTATTAGAGACTTAAGAATAATTCAGGAGAGTGAAGAGAATGTAAAAGTATTCAGAAAGTTTTAAAACAATTTAGAGAATTCAGAAGAATGCAGAGAATTCTGAGATTTCGGAAAAATTCAGAGAATTATGAAGAATTTAGAGAATTGAGAAGAATTCACAAAGTGCAAAAGAATTCACAGACTTCAGAAGAATTCACAAAATACAAAAAAATGTAGAGAATTTAAATGAGAACCGAGAACTAAAAAGAGTTTTACATTTGAGAAGAAGTTTAAAAAATCAAAAAATTCAGATAATTATGTAGAATTCGGAGCATGCAAAAGATTTGGACGAATTCAAAATTATGCATATTACATTTTAAAGATGACAAAATTTAAAAAAATACTGAAGGAAAATAAATTTTCTAAGATTTAATATCTCGTCGCTCAAAGTACATATATATATTAAGAATCGAGAGAAAAATTTGGAATTTTATACAATTTCTCAAAAATGACATAAAATCATGTTAAAAAGTGCAAATATTCATTTTGATATTTCACCTTTGGTTCTCCATAATATGTGAGAAACAATAAATAATTAAATGATTAATTATTCCATGATAGCACAGCTACCTAGAATTTTGTTTAAATCCAGAATATCGAATTCAGAAGTCGCACCGAATGCGCCGCACAGCGACACAGGTCCAAACAAAGCCGCTCTGGCGGCGCATTGGGTGCAACGTCTTCCCACATGATAAATAATTCACCAAAAATATGAGTGAGAAAGCTAACTTGCAACTACAAATTAACTTTGCCTTCGCATCAGCTCGCTGTATTTCAACGTCTTCAGCATTGATTAATATTTTGGATTTTTAAAAAAATTATTCATAGAAAATTATCGTCACTTTTTAACATAATTTCATGGCATTTGTATGCCATTTTAAAAAATTCTCATTTTTTCACTCGATTCATTCGTAAAAAATTGTGCATTCTTCATTAAACCTGTGTAAAATCTTATTAAATTGTTTTCAAATAAAAAATGTAGACGGATATGAACCTTTGTTTAAACCTAGACTAGACTTTGGGTTTTGATACGGCCACTTACACCAAGTCCCAAGAAAAGACAGGATTTTTCGGGAAAAAAGCTATGAGGGATCTCCTACACTTTTAAAGATATTTCAATTTTTCACTGTGGAAACGGGCCCCTTAAGCATTTTTGAGTCAACATATCTCGAAACACTGATGTGATGGATTATTTTTGGGCAACGGATTCGGTTTCAACATGCCGAAAACCTTCGGAATCACCTGGTGAGATCTCTGTTCAACAAATTTTTTTTTGTAATCCTGTGTTATCCAACCACAACCACATGTCACAAACTAACCAACTAATAGATTATTTTTTAAATATAAACATCCTTTCATTTCAAAAGTGCAAAGTGGTAATGTAGCCAACACTATCAGAGTGTATGAAAACGAAATGTAATTTATTTTATATAACACATGCATGAATATGGCCGTTTCTCATGCCTGTGGAGTGAATCTAGGGTTCCCATTTTCAAGGGCATAGGTATGTAATAGCCATGTACACCTATGCTGTCAAAAATTATTACATCATAGATATATAACGGTTATTACATATCAATTAGCTGACAC
>NC_046659.1:55477596-55497819 GCF_010883055.1 Belonocnema kinseyi
TGAAAACCTACAAAAGTTGATAAGGTCCCTTTTCTTCCCCTTCGTGCGTATTATACTAGTAGAATTGCATTGTGTACCGTCTGAAGCCGTTAACTATATTCGCATGCATGATATAATGTTCTGATGCATAAAACAACATTTTTAGAGTGGTCAAATGTGCAGCGCTGTGGCTTTAATGAGTATGAAGACGAAATATGAAGATTTTTCTCCTTGCATTCCATACCTTCCAAAGCAAAAAGTGATATCAAAATTTGATGCACCAAATAATTATAAACGTGAAATAAGATATGTATGTGAAATAATGAACCAGTGCATATTTTCTAAATCTACGAAATCCTAGGTTTTGAATTTCATGCGCAAATATTGAAAAATTATTAATAAATAATAAAAAATTATTTCAAACTCACTGTGACGGGAGAAGGAGCAACATCGATGAGTTTTCCAGAATCCACCGAATTGTTTTCTGGGGGTAAAGTGAGAACGAATTCACAGCGATGATACATGTTGAAATTATAATGCCCTGGATAATTTGTATGTAATACAAATTTTTTGACGCATTGGGTCTTGGCATCGAACAAAACATCCTAAAAGAGACAAAAGTTATGGAAACCTTACATTTCAACAATAAATCACAGAACGAAATTCTGCAATTAAAGAAAACTTACCAATCCTAGCGTAAAGTAATTATAGAAGAAATCAGATCTTCTGGCTTTGTCCCGCTTATGTGCATGTGGACTGTGGATACGCATTTTATCTTCAGCTTTGAAGAAAACACGCGATGGTGCCCCAAGGGCACTAAAAACATCCTCACAGGTGTCGCCAAACCAGACCTTCAGACAAATTACATTGCATTTGTAAAGTAAATAAATTATAATTCAAATTAATAAATAAAAATACGATTGTAAATTTGTTTATTAATTATAGATAGAGAGAAAAATATAAGGGTCTAATAAAGTCTAAAGCAAATATTAATAATTCGCAAATCATCATTCAAGCTTTACTTTTATTCCGAATGATTATTGTCTGATAAAAAACAATCTACTGTAACAGAACTTTCGTATAGTTACAATCAAACCTCGTTTACTGCAACTCTCGTTTGTTACCAGCCAAGATACTCGCTTATCGCAACTTCCCCAACTCCCACCACTGACAATCACACGTTCCGTGTAGCCAATGACGGATACGTGGAGTGGAGGGTCCCCTCTCAAATTGCAATAGGAGCGATGTCTACATTTCGAAGGAGTTGCAATAAACGAAGTTTGACTGTACTTTGTTCTATTTACGAGTATTTACTATTCTATTTTTGATATTTATTCTGTTATTCTATTGTATTGAATATTCCAAAAATGTTTATATGGCTACTGAAAAATTGAATAAAAAAAATCAAATCCCTTCAATTTTATCTTTCAGCGGAGAAAAAAGTAAGGATAAGAAAAATCCGCTACAATAGGGCTCAATTTGATTTCAATAATTTTAATCAATTTCGATTCTCGATTTTATGATCATTCGTATATGACATGTTGTCTCGCATAATATACTTTTTCACGTTATAAGAACTATTCATTAACAGTTGACTATTCCTGTTCATCCAACTAGATAAAGTAAATCTAATTTCACTATTGGATAAATTTACACGATTATTATCTTGACTTGGGCATTTAGCTGTAGGGGCTACCAGTACGATGTAGATACACCAGCATAAACTGAATAATGCAAAAAATTAACTGGATTTTAAAGCAAATGTTCTTTAGTATTTTTTATAAGTTATAGTATTAAGACCGGGTATTTTAATCAGCCTTTTTACCACTCACTTGATATTATTGAATTGAAAAATGTGTTTGTGACATCCCGGTAATAAGCTTTGAATAGAGAAGAATTAATATTTTCAGATTTCAGGGTAAAAGTGAAGATTATTCTATTATTTTGAATGCGCGATTTTTCCATATGTCTAAAATGTCATTATAAGAATAGGATATCTCAGAAACTAATTTATTTCTATTTTCATATCGGTCGCTGCATAGGTTCCTATTCCCTAAAAGTGTTCATATTTTGAGATTATTTAATTCCTTCTAATAAGTTAACAAAATATATGTAATAAATTGTTTTAATTCCTTCATGTGGAATATAAGTTTTGAAAATTTAATTTCAATCAATTGAAGTCCGCCCCTCTAGAGTTAAAATTATTTTTATTCACACATTTAAATATATTTCTTTGATGCATTTTTAAGATGTTCAAATAAATTATCAAAATTTAAATAAATATAAATTTGAATATTTTTCGAATTTATAAGTTATAGAAAGATTTAATAATAAATAATAGGTTAAATAAATGCTTTCGTTAAATTGTACTAAGTCGATAGAGAGAAATAGGATTTGCACTTTTTTTGTTCCCGTTGGGGGATTTTTAGACGGAGGAAAAATCGCGTATTCATAGGAATACAAATCCTTAATTTTTCTGAATTCAGAGCTTATTACCGGGATGGCGATGAAAACTTTTACCGCTGGCATCTTATCATTTGTTTAGGAATTAAAGTGCTTTCACTATTCTTTCACTGGTTCCTTCGATTCGTAAGTTATCGTTTTCAAGACAGGCTATTGATTAATTCTCTTAATTTCAATCAAAAATATATATAACGTTTTTATGAGAAGTGGCATTCTGCACGAGGTAAATAAATTGTAAAAGCTACCAACCTTTCAAATAAATAAGCAAGTTCATTACTTTTACCAACATAACCAAATAAAGTTATTCAAATTTGTTGTCTATGATAATTGGTAGCAAAGGCTGTCATGGTTGTATGTCAAATATGACACAGTTTAGAGATCGTACAATTACATTCGAACTTCAATTGAAGCTCAGTTTTAGTTCTGACGTTCGGCTCCAACTGATGTACTCCGAACGTAAACACTTAGGGGCGTATGAGCCATTTTCGGTGGATTTTCTTGAGTATTAAAAAATATTAAATTTTTTTTCTAATACGGAGACAAGGGTAAACTAAATATCTAAAGGAAATGAGGAAGAAATTTGACTGATACATATTAAAATCAATTTTGTTGTCCCTCTGACGTACATGAACCGTTTGTGGACCGTTGATCATCTCGTTTAAAATTATAGCTATGCATGCATAAGCGAAACACCTTGCAAAACACTTGTCAACACTTGACAGTTTGAAATTACAAAACGCTGTAGTGGGACTCCAAAGCCTGAAGTCGATCAAATCTATCTTTCTATCAAGTGAGATAGACAACGGGGTGCGAACAAATTCGAAACGATATTTTCGAGATCTCTCTTGTTATCGTAAGAGGTGGACAGTAAGGATCCGATTGTGTTTCAAAGCCATCGTTTCAAATTCGATCTCAGGAAATAATCCGATCGATCCGATTGGCTTCAAGCTTCGGAGCCCCGTTGCTGGTCCATGTTGGTCTTTGCGAGCTCGTTATTGTGCTTATTCGTTATGCAAACATGTGTGGTTCCCGCTTGAGGGTGAACTGGCGCAACATCGTAACGCAATTATCCAGCTAGGTCGTTAAAGTACAGCGCTTCATTGCTACGCTCCTGTTTTTTTCGCACTTGACTGAACAAGGATGATCTGCCCTTTCAGCCCCGCGGCTCCTCTCATCCAAAACCGCGACGCGGCATCAAATCTCAGAAGGCTCCAATCAAGGTAGTTGAAGTTGAAGTTTGACTGTATTATAAGATAAAGAACGTTCTTGAATAACAGTTTTGGATTCTTGTTCGATGAATTTATACACAATGTCCTTCGACCAAAAGAGTAGAGTAGAATGGGGCGAAAGAGCCATTCGTCTACTATTTGCAAACAGTGACGTTCAGCAACTCGCCATATAATTTTTAAGAACGGCACTATAATGCGAGTAAATGGCAATATGAATGAATATATCATCCATTTTCACAGATCCTTTTAAGCATCGTTTATGAAAAAGGGCATTTTCCCGAAAAAATGTCTACACTTTTATTTCTCCGTAGTGCTTTAGAATTTGACTAAAAAAACTGGCTTGTAATTATTGTCCGAATAACAATAGTATTCTGAGCAAGAAACGTTCATTTATTTCCCTCGACATGTACCTAATTTAGTATGGTTTAGTAAAATCTAAGAAAATAGGTTATGGAGCAAAAAGGCCAACTAGCCGGTGGGGCGAAAGAGCCACCTTCTCTTTAAGTTTCTTGAACAGTTTTTTAGCAATATGGTGAGCAAATATAAGCGTAAAAAAAATACAGTGATGAGATAATTCAAAGAGCACTTGGTGCGATTCATGATGAGCGAGAAGTAAAAATTGTGGCAAAATAAAACAAATATTAGAAAGGAAAGCAATCGTGGCCATAAATGTCGTAAAATGGCTATAATAATCAATTCTGCGGTAATGAGCGCTTTTCGGGCTGTGAAAAACAATCAAAAAGAAAAGAACACAGCAGATAAAGCGAATAAATCTTCAAAAATGTTTACTATGAGAGTTGAACAGGCAAAATCAGATGACTCAGAGCCTGAACCAAGTCGCATTAGGCGTCCTAAACTAAATGTTGCAACCGTTTGACGATATTACTCGGATACTGAATCTGTTAAATAATTTTTAAATGTCAAATTACGAATTCATTCAATAAACATTTGATTTTTGTGTAAAAAAAATTTGTATTTTTTCAAAAGGTTATTATTCTAGTCGTAAGCACTGCAGACAAACAGTTTCTACAGAAAAGTTTTAGCCAACAACGTGAATCTTGCAACGGTACATTATTTATCTATATATGTTCCACTTTATAAGTTTTACAGGAGTCAGTAGTCAAAAATTGCCCTTTCGCCCCACTCTACTCTACAATCTGAATAAAATTTTAACGTGTTAAAAAAATAATAAAATAAAGGATAAATGGCTAATATGATGACACTGCTATCTTTAAAATGGATGCTCCAGTTTTAATTTCGTATGTAATACTTTTTCCACTTGCTCATCATTTATCAAAATTATGATTTCACAAGTTTTTCTATTCACATGGTACTGGCTACCCCTATTTTAAAAAATAAAATCGATACTTTAAATTTAGGATATCTTGCATAAAATAAATGTTCATAATACATAAAAATAAAAGATTGTTAAACAATCTCACTTCAACCTAATGACTCAAAGCTGGAGACAGTTTTGGGACATTATCTGCGACCTGCATGCATACAATTTAAAGAAATCAGCGTTAGTTTCTGCAAGACTTTTCTTGCTTATAAAATAAGAAACCTAGATTCATACAATTCTTATGTAAATGCTCCTTCCTTTCACTTCCCCCATGATAGTGAACAAAAGAGCTTGCAACACCGCGTTAATAAAAACCAAAAGGCGCGGAACGAAATTAATAAGAATTATCGTTCACTAACATGAATTGTTTTATTTCATAGGAGCTGTTTTATTTTGAAATATCAGCCTTGTTAATTACAATAAACCTTCCAAGAACCCTCACATTTTAAACCGTTTTTAATTAGTTATTCAAGATCAGTTTGTTAAGATTAGAGTTAGTAAAATTCCCGTTCACTTCAATGCACATTTAGTTCACTTCAGTGTATATTTAAATATTTTTACATTCATTTCGCGAAGTTTTATTCTTACTCTTTAATTTCTGCAATAATAATTAAAACACAATGAGGTCAAAATATTTCTTAAAATCTGAGATTTACTTTTTTATTTTATTAAGTAAGATTTTTTATTTCCGTTCTAGAGAAACATATGAGGGCGTTCACATTAAAAGGGCCCTTGTGGTCAGTTCTAGTTTCAGAGATATTCTCGTTTTTCTAAGTTGAGGTCAAAATTATTATTTTTGGGTTTGGGTAGGGTTTCAAGCTGGGGCCTATAGTAAATTAATTGAGAGTATAATATTTATATCCAGATAGTAACCGGAAGGAGGTATATTTTAGGTTCGAAGGAAAAATATAACATGGGTGCTTATGGCATTCGCTAAGTTTAAATTAGGTTTTCTCGAAAAACGTTTTTTGGAAGTTCCAATTTCAAAAATGCTCCGATTACTTTTCTAACTTAGAAGGTTCTTTTTGGGCCTGAAATTTGCACATATATTCAGGTTTTTCAGAAAATAACGAACATAGATAATTATTTACTAATTAGATACGTATAAATTGAAAACTTTCGAAATTCAACAATTTAATACTTAGACAAAAAATTGTTCAGCGTTCAAAATGTAACAAAATGAAGTCAAAACAATTTTTTAAATGAACCAATTTTATAATGATTTTATATTTTAATATGAGATTTGAAACGAGAATACCATATCGAAAGATTTGAAATTTTATACAATCAAACCCGAAACATTTGTATATGGAAGTTTTTAAAGGTAAACAATTTCAAATCTGATTCATTTAAACTGAAACAGTTTACAATTGTTATTATTTCAAATAGTTCATTTCTTTTATTTAAGCACTAAAAATAAATAAGGCACTTTTAAATTATAAACCCTCAATAATGAATAATTTAATAAGCAATGCTTTACGAATGGGTCATTTTAAACTTAAATTCTTTCAAAAATTGAAGAATTTAAAATTAGAAACCTAACACATTTCTACTGTTTTTAGTTTTCACTTTTTTCTATAAAAGAAAACAAAAACCCCCCCAAAATACACAATCTAAAATAAAGATGATTTAGATTTAAAACAATATTGAATATTGTTTTCGATTTTCACGTCCATAATGCTGTATTATTTTATTGAGCTACTAATCTTTAAATTCATTTAATAAATTTGTTTTCAGTTCACGTGATTTTAAAAAAATAATCAAAACTTTTGATCAATACACAAATTTGCAGTTGATGTTGAATTATTTTCCGAACAAGATCATCCTAATTCATTGTTATACAAATTTATTTATATTTTGAAAATCAGAAAATTAAAATAAGAATCAATAAAAATTTGAATTCCTCTGTATTAGCCAAAAGATAACACTTCTATTTTATAACTAAAATTTATTGCTTAAATAATTCGTATATAAATTATGAATTCAAAATAAATAAGTTAACTTGAATTATTTATTTACTTCACTAAGTGACAAGTAGGTAAAGAGAAATATTTCAAAAGAACCCACAACTGTCTAGTATTATTAAACATGAAGATAGTTATAAACAATAATAATTTATTTGAATAATTATTTGTGCTAAATTGAATTAATTCTTAACTCAATCCAAATGAAGTGAGCAAAAAGACATTCATTTTTTAAACTTTATGTAATTATTTACCTCTCTCTTATTCAAAATTGGATAAAAAGTGGAAACTTGGTGAAAAAAACTGAGGTTGTTTAGCATTACTCTAAAATAATATTATTAACAATAATAATAAATTGTTAAAACAATTATGTTCATTAAAATTAATTATTACCTCACTCTAATTAGGAATTGTACAAAAAGTGGATTTTTTTAAACTGCGACTTTCTAACTCTATTCTAAGAGAAAATTGCTAAGATCAATAATAAATTATTTACACAATTTATATAAACATCTAATTATCAGTATAAAGTAGTATTTTGTGCATTAGAAACAATTTTTACTTAGAAAAAAAAAACACACACAACAAATCAAAATTAACGCCCAAAAACTTACAAAACTCATTTTTTCACTTATAGGTGTTTTTCGGAACTCGATAAAACAGACTTATGGGGGTGATATTTAAGTCATATTTTTTCATATTCAATCGCTAATTGTGAAGAGAAATGCGGAGTTTTAACTGGATTCACATAATATTGACCATTCTGAATAAAATTTCTGAAACCCGTATTTTTTTCTTGTATATCATTTTTTTTAAACAAAAAAAGGGATTTTTTTGTAGATTCGCAGAAATTTCTGGGCGATACACACGAAAATTCGAGAACAAAATTTGGAACGCCCTATTATACATAGAAACTTCAATTAAGGGCATGTGATACTTACAGTTTTCCCGGCTTTTTTCCACAAAAATGAAAATTTTTAAAAACTGAATTCGGAGATGCTATAAAATATCATAACAGACGTCCTCGGACTCTTTTTTGAGGGATAATAACAACAAAATTTATTGTGATAAATAAAAATTTTATGCATATGCATTATTCTGAGGTTGCATCCTTTTTCATCTCTGCCTTTTCGATAATCTGGAAATTATTTATGAAATAAACTTTTTTGATTGCCTGCAAACAAGGTTAGTTCCGGGAGATTAGTTACTATGTTTATTTGTAAGTCCAAAGTTTTCGGCCAAAAATATTGTATAGTAACTCGAAATATACACGCACGTTGTTAGCAATATCAAAAATTTTTTGATAAAAAAAAACACACAAAATGTGTGTGGGGTCATCCGTTAGCATTTTCGCTATCATTTCTCAGATTTTGAAGGCAAAATATTTCTTATCTTAGGGAAAAAGCCGGAGGAATCTAACACTGAAAAAATCGATACTATTTCCTAAGCGCTATGCAAATTAATCACATTTTGCTAAATTAAAACTTTTTTTAATAACCACACAAAAAAGTGTGTGGGGCGTCATTTAGCATGTTCGCTATCATTTCCCAAATTTTTAAGACAAAATATTTATTATTCTAGAAAAAAAACCTAGGCAACCTAAAACTGGTAAAATCGACAATTTTCTAAATATCACATGTCCTTAAAGATTAATGAAACTCTTGTTACATCTTTTGAAGAGAAAAATTTTGCTGTATTGACTATGTTCATATATCGCGTATTCTTTGAAATAAAATGAGAATTTTTGATTTCCATAAAAATCGTCATCATTTAGCTAATTTTTAACATTTTTTTTTTACATTTTCGGGACAAATTTTAAGAGTGTGAAATCTCACCATAATAAGTATAATTATAAATATAAGCCATTATCTTTTTTTATTAAAAACAAAATATTGGCTCTCGTTTTCATTAGTTTTTTAATACCAAAAGGAACCTTCATACCAAATGCATGCTTTCTTATGGATGTACACAACATACAATTAACCTCAAAAGTTGCCTATCTCTAAAATGATTTATAAAATCAACAAAAAATATCAATTATAAATTTCTGTAAATATTGATGGAGGCTTCTAAGCACAATTCAGAAAAAAAAATTATTCAGGTTAAAATTGTTTATTTAACAGTAGTAATTAAAAGTTCAGTTTTTCCTTTCTCTTTAGCAAAAAGTTACAAATTTTATTTAATTCTAATGAACAAGGTATCATTTTATTCTTCGAAGGATTTTCTAAATTTGTATTTGGGTTTATTTTTTTTATATATATATTTGAGAAATCATAGTTATTATTGTTACAAAAAATTATAGTTTAAATGTTAATCAATATTGCCCAAATAGAATTGTATAGAATCCTTCAAGGAATAAAATTAGGCCTTGATCACTAGGATTAAATAAAAATTGTAACATTTCCCTAAAGAAAAAGGAAAGACTAAACCTTTGCATAACTACTGTTAAATGAACAATTTTAACCTATATTTTTTTTTCTGACATTGAATGTACGTAGTGTACATCATGAACAATTAAAGCAACTATGAGACAACTATGAGCAACTATATTAGACTATGTAAAAATTCTTAGGAATTAAAAAATTATGACGTTCCACATAAGCGAATATATTCCCGACATTTCAGACTAGAAAAGCCACTTTCCGAGAAAAACGCATTCATATTTTCTCTATCTCTGAATTTTCACAACTAGAAAAATTTGCAGTTTTTCATTACTAGCTATCTATACTATCAACATGTCATCCACATGTAATTCTAATACTGCTATCTTCCCGTCTTCAGTGGATTCTTGATTTCCAGAAAGTCGCAAATTTTTAAGAAAAGCTTTAAATAGAATTATATATATTTTTAATTCTCTCGATAAGATTACCTCTTTCGTTAGGCAGTGCTTCTTGGGTTCAAGAAGAACTCTAGTTGCAGAGCTGCCTTCAGTGAAAAGGTGCAACCTGAGGCCACGAGTTCGAGTCTTGTCTCTGACAACTTCCGCCTTTTCCAGGTATAAGTTATTGTGATAACAAACCTGAAAATAAACTCGGGATTGAGTGACCATCAAGATTTTCTTACGACTGAATCATAAATCAAATGCTGAGGATATAATTACAAGTGGCAATGGCGGGGGTGGTGTTTTTAAGTGCTCTTCACTTCCTGTGCCTCCCGCAGGCATATTTCCCATGTAAATGGCAGTCTTAGCGACTAAAGGAGACGTTCCATTTGGAAATTGCAAAGAGCCCAATCCATGCGCATAGCCCGGCTGGAACTTCGAGTCCATTGGAAAGTAGAAGGATAAACCTCGGAAGTTCAGCATGAAGACCTCAAATCAAAGCACAAATTTCAATCAATAATGACTTATATTATTCCACTATAAAATAGGCAATTAATAATATATTTAGAAATAAATTACAAGAGTTAGGAACCTTTGAATATAAATTTACCTGCTTATCACTGTCGTAAACGCCAGGATGAGTTGCTCCAAATGAATGTTCGATTTGTTCAATGGATGGCAATACTTCTGGAGAGTTGAAGGGCAAACAACAGTACTTAAGTTTGACTAATTTCATATTATATACTTCAATAATCTTGAGCCTCTGCACAACGGGATCGAAGATGAGCCGCACACCATCGTGAGGCAAATTTATTACTAGGTCTACTTCTAGCGGATTCTGGAAAATTAATGCCAAATTATTAATACAAGTCAGCATATGTATTAAATAAGTATTCTTAAATTGATATTGAAAAATTAAGAAATAAGCAAAAAAACTGATGATAAATCTAATTGAGTTCATTTTTCGATATTAGGATATATTGCAGTCTGGAATCCATTGATCAAAATGAAAATTGAAATGGGCTTTTATGATCAATCAGACCATCAAATAAATATAATTCGAAGCAGCTTTTTAATTTAATTTTGTCTTGAAGTTATTTGCTAAAATGAAATGGATTTATGCACTTTTGATTCAGTAAAGGCATACTTCACTGATTATTCATGTCATATATAAATTTAGAATTTCTTGTTTACATAAGAAATCTGAAGATTATTTTATACATGACTGCTAAATATTTATTTTTAAAAATCTTTTGTTAAATTATATGCAATTAAAGAAATATTGAAAAGTATTTCTGAAATGTAAAGTGTGGTTATATACTTAAAAGTTTTGCCTATTAATGTGATGAATCTGTAATGGAAAATTCATGTTTTTTTATTTTTTTATTTTACGGATAGACGTTAAGATCTGGAAGAACAATTTTTTTCGCCAACTTAGGTTTGATAATCGAATGGCTGATATTTCAAAAATGCAACCATAACCATTATCTCAACTCTGTCAAAACATAGATTTATCACGTTTTGCTGATTTACCCCTCAATTACCACATTAGACCGTCAAATTAGAGAATGAATAAGGGATGATTCAATGAAATTGGATAAAATTGTTTTTTTTTTACTTTCGATTGTTTCTCTCATTCGGAATGATCATCAATTCAGGTGAACTCAACGTCAACTCATTTCAGTTTGAATCACCATGCCCATTCAGAATCAATAAGTTTGTAATTTTACTGATTGAATCAGATTTGTGACAGCAATTTGAATTATTGGATTCTTTGCACTAAGCGAGCGTTAGTGAATAGTTTCTTATCTCTGTTTGTAAAATGTTGTTCTTTAAATGAACTTTTTATGTCTACTATAGCTCTCTAACAAAAACAGATAACCTCTCCGATATTTCTTTATCATTATTATTATTATTACATCAGCGATTAGTGAAAATCGTATGTTTCTTTATCCGTGCACCTACATAAATTTTAGCAAGGAGAGATTATCAAAAGTTCACTATGGAACTTGAAGAACATTAAAAAATTGAGAAGAATGTTATTTAGAAAAATCTATATTTAATATTTTTGGAAAAATACCTTCGCATAAACGTCTTTGATTAAAATATTTTTCTCTGAAAATAACTCCAGTGAGTTTTCTTAATTATTAAAATATTGATTTAAAAACATATTGCGCTTTCAATAAAAGTAGAGTCGAATGACCTTTAACAGTATATACTGTAAGAAAGCAATGTGCAATCCCATTATCAATAATTGGATATAAAATGCCAGTCATTCATATAGTAAAATTACAAAAGTATAATGTAACATAAATCGGTCGTATAAAATCACACGCAGATAACCTGCTATTTTTTGTATCAAAATTAACGATATTTTAGCCGAGCATTGTCACTTGACATTTTGTATTACTTTATATTACAATGCAATTTTACGCTAGAAATGACAGATATTATTTTATTTCCAATCATTCAGAGGTGTACAATTTTACATTTTACTTGTTAAATTTGAGGATTTCTTAGAAATTCCTTTACCAATCAACAGCAATGCATACGAAATCTGTAAAATTCCCGTGTCTTTAACGGGGAAAAGTTTCCAAGACGGAACGCAAATTTATCTAGGATTTTTTAGTGTATTTTTAAGATATTTTAACAGCCATAAAATTCACGATGCAGATAATTTTACCAGAACGCTTAAACAGTAAATATTTGTACAAACCTAAAAAAATGCATTTCTCATTGATATTTTTAACTCTGAATTCATTAAGATTATTATTTTTTATACTTACCAAGGTAATTTGCAAAAGATTCATATAAGAAATAATATTCAAAGTGTTTTTAGCACTAAATTCGTGTATCAAAAAGGAGATCAGATAATAATAATTGTTGACATTTTCACAAACTTAGAAATTTTAGAACAGGAATTTTCAAATTCAAATTGACATGATACTTTAATATTTTTTTTAGATACTGGACCACATAATCACTAGCTTTACCTTCAAACGCACAAAATAATAATTTAAGAAGATATTTCTCTCATATTTTTGGAATTGGAAAGTAATTATAAATGCAAATACATTTTTTTAAATATTTTAAAAATATTAAAATATAATCGAAAATTTGTACACCTGGTAAAAGTAAATTTTCCATGTTATGCTTATGTCGATATCTGAAATATTATTATTGAATTATCTTTAATAATATTAATCCTGACTTTGATTAAAGGAAACAAAAAATCGCACACTTGTAATTTGTTAATAGTTGCAAATAGGTGAATCTGATTGAATTTTCGAAAAGATAAACGTCTGCCATTAGCGTAATATAATGTATGCACATTGATTTAAATAAATTATGCCTAATCTATAGTTCAAAATCTTTACTTTTTTCATTTAGAAACGAAAAAAATTAACATTTAATTAGTCTCTCATTCAGGCAAATTTACCAGGAAAAAAATCAGTTGTAACCTGAAAATCATGCGTGACGAAACATCAATAAACTATACTATGTCACACTACACAGTATATTAAAATTGCAAATTCGATTAAAAGTGACGTTAAAATAGCACTTACAGTATCACTATACAGGACTTGAACTCCTCTAATAATGCCCACTTGCGACTGTATGATAGATACAGACTGGGAGAAATGCATTCCTGAAATTGGAAAGAAACAATGGAGAATGGTCATTTCAATTTTCAGTATATGGCTTACGTTTTATCTACACGCCTCAGCTGACAAATTAGCATTAAAAAATTAAAAAAGAGATGCGTCATAATGAATCTGACAAAGTAAGCATGTTTGTCAACACCATTGGTGGAAAGGGTTTTATTATCAGATATGTTAGTGAGCTTGAAGGAGGCCAAAGAAAACAATGGAACGCCTTATGCCCAATTAAAAAAAAATGTTTAAAACTATTAGCTTTGTTGCTTAAGGGCATTAACGTTATTAGGAAAAACACTTTAATTACATAATCCGTATAAACGCAAAAGTTTACACGCCGCCCCTGGCTGGTCGCCTTTGTTTACATGCGATTGTGATTGTCAAAATAAACGCGTATCCGAAACGAAAGGAAAACGAAGGCATTCAACGGACTCTTGAGTGGCATCATTTTACAATTTTGGGATGTTACTTCATTGTTAAAAAGTGGTTGATATTACATTTTAATAAAGAAATGTCTTGCTTTTTGGAAATTTAGGCGTAATACGATAGCAAAAGAGTAGGTGATACACATTGAAGATGAGGTTTCGTCACTTGCCTAAAATAAATTCCCATTGCTCGCAGCCGAGGGATCTTTCGGGCACCACCTCGAGCTCCAGCATTATTTAATCCGTTCGCTTTTCCTGTTCGGAAAAACTTCACACTCACTCGCGACGCGGCCTCGATTCTCACGAGAACTGCGTTGTTTCTTTGTCTCCCCTACGACGTATACGACCAGCAATCAGAAGGCGGCCATATTGCTTTTTCCGCCAGTCACTACCAATGCTACGGCTGGCGAACTGTCAACGAACAGCTGATGCTCTTCCCAGTGCCCCGTGCTCAGGATCGTACTCAGCCATTCATGAACCCCGTCAGATTTTAGGCAGTAACGTACTACTTATTAAAACATAATATTTCTTAAATTTCTTTTCAAATTTTCTTCTGCTTTTTTGTGGTTTCTTCTAAAACAATCTATTCCGATTATTATATTTTTCAATTGTAAAATCTTCGGAAAATTGCTATACGTTATATACAGGGTGTCCCATCAGAATCATGTAATTGTATACAAAAAACACGTGAGCCGTTGTGGGACGCCCGGCAGAAGTGATCACGCCATATGATATAAATTGAAGTGGTTTTTCTTTGAACTCTTTCAGTATATACACAAAATCGCAAATCAATTCACGCACCTATACCAGAGAACCTAATCTCTGCCTATACGAACCACACCTTCAAGTAGAGCGCATGCCGTTAAACACTGCTAATACTATGTCAGTGTCTCGGTCCTCAGAGTCTCAGAGGGAGTGTGAGAGTGATGAATGGAGAGAAAGGAGAGAAATAGAAGAAGCAAATCATTGATAGAGAGGGGAAGGGATTGAAAGTGCCCGTCAGAGGGTGCCAAAATAAGAAGTTATCATTTCAATAACAAAAAATCGAAAAAACCTTTTCCAAAAATCAGTTGAAGTTTCAGTTTTTCAATTATAAAATATTAAGTTTTTTTTTTTAATCTTAAAAAATAGCATCGAGAATGAAGAATTACTTTTTTTTAATAACATAATTGTCTTTTTTTTAATAGGAAGCGTACTTTATTCAAATCTAAATCAAGACAATGAAAATACGTCTGTTTCCATACCAATGCGCATCATAAATTGCAATAATATAAATTTATTGGAATTATACACATTTTTCAGACTTGTTCAAAATAAACTTAATGCACAATAAAGAAAAATATTAAATTAATAATGGTAAATAAACTTTATACTTTATTTTACAATATCTGAATAAGAAATCCCGGATCCATGTACACAAATAAATATAATATACATTTGATATAATAGTGCTGAACATATATTGTATAAAAGTTTGCCTTTCGGACAAAATCAAGTGCGAAGCACGAGATACGTGATGAGAATGTGTTAAGCCGAAGGAGCTTCAACCCATTAGAATCCACAATAATCACCAAATTACAGTTTTCGTACGCAGCGCGAGGTAAATACATTATCGAGCGCGAAGAAAAAGAACCAAGTCGCGCGATCTAGACGCGCTCAAACTTGCGAGCCAAGCGAAACGCGCGATGAGAATGTGCCCACTCAGCGGGCAGATTGTTTTTCGTCTATGAGTTCAACCAATTTCTTACTTCTTCTTACGTTTTTTATCAAAAATGCAATAGATTCCGTTCCGAGATTTTAATTCATAACCTCCTTCTAGCCTCTCGTATTCTAATTCTTCATATCCATAAATCATCGTATCATATCTATTGTATATAGAAATATGAATGCGTCAAAACGATAAGCATTTGCAAACAGTTTGGCCAACAAACTTGTCACACACAGACTGCAGATTTTCAAATATTTTTGCCCCGAAGATTTAAGTCTTTATTTAAATAAGTAATTATTCATAATAATATCATCAGACATTATGAAAAAACGGCTAAAATTGTAATAAATTGAAATAATTATCATAGTAATATTTTAGAATTTCCGAAACAAATAAATATATCCTTAGATCTGAACTCTGGAAATTTAAGCTAATAACTTGTTTAAGTGAAACTTCCACTAATAAGTAGTGATTTTAACATAAAAACTAAGTGTAAACTTAGTAATGAATAAAATAATAAAATACAGCCAATAACTAGCGTACATTTTGTAATAAATTAAATTATTGGTCCACTTTCATAATTATAGGCTAAAATGGATTCATTTCTTAAAGCGCCATCGAAAGTCCATTTATTAAAAGAAACAATATAATAACAAGCGCCCATAAAAATGCATATAGGTGTCCTATACATTTTTAAATAAATAAATATATTTCAGATTGCATTGGAAAAAATGTGTAATGCCGCAATCTAATTCTTGCCAAGAATATTCTTTTCACTTTCACTTTTCCAATATGAATAATTTAATATATAATTTTAAAATATTTTCTCAAGGCCATGTGATGAGTGGGGCATGTGACCAGATTCCTACCTTACCGCCACTTTTTTTATTTCCCAACTTATTATCACACGAAACGCCACATTAAGTTGAAAATTTGGAATACTAAACAAGAAGCACTAAGAATGGTGGGTCTGGTCAAAAGTTTTTTGTTGTAAATATTTTTTGTAGCTTTTTTCATCATTATTAAAATTTAGGACCACACCCTCGTTTCTTAGTGCTTCTGATTTATTTTCCCAAATTTTCAACTCGATATGGCGCTTCGTGTGAAAATAAGTTGGGAAATAAAAAAAGTGGGGGTAAGATAGGAATCTTGTCACGTGACCCACTCGGGCCACGAAAATGCTTGAGAAAATTCCATATGGGTGAAAAGAAATTGGACAGCATTATATTATTTACTGGTATATTACTAGGAGTACAAGTGTAAATCTTGGATATTATTGTATATTCTTTTCATTCTTACGATTGCGATTGTAACCCCGGCTGCGTCCGATGCCAGTCCACTGCTTTTAATACAATACTAGAAGTTCTTACGCGCGCGACCCACTACTTTCATTGTAATTATTCTATTTGGAAATTAAGTTCAAGAAAATACCACAATAATCATTTTTACTTTAATAACTTCTATTTATACACGACTTCGCATGGGTACCATATACGACGAAAGACCGGATGGTGTACTCGAATTCTGAAAACCCGACTAAACTCGGGAGGTGGTTTTCTGCAGTTTTCCTCTCATCGGACCAAACGTTTAAGCGCATGCGAGTACTTCGAGCAAACTCGTATGTAGCTGCATTGTAACTAAACCTTAGTAAAAAATGAGCCTATTCGTTAGAAAATAGCCAAATTCTAAACATGTTATGAAACTTCTTTCAGTAATTGATAATTAATCATTCTGGTAAATTTAACAAATAACCTAGAAAAGAGGCATCACAAAAATAATCTTAGTTAACTTCGTAAACAAATTTGAATAAATACCCAAATCTCAATATGTTTATGAAAATTGTTTGAATGATTAATAATTATTACAAATTTACAAGGTAACGTGTAATAGGATCATCGAAAGACATTCCTAGTTCATTCCGTGAACAAATTATGCCTCTTCCTTGAAAAATAGCCAAGTTATAAATATGTTGATAAACATTTTTTAAATAATTAATAGTTGTAGATTTTCAAAGCATCAGAGAAAACAATAATCGAAAACATATTTTTAGATAATTGTGGTAAAAAGTGAAGCCTACTCGTAGGAAGAAAAGGAAACTCTTCATTTTTCAATTGAAATTCTTTCAATAATTAATAGTTCGTGTAAATTTATAAAGCTGCACAGAAAAGAGTCATCGAATGGGCATCCCTAGTTGATTTCGAAAACAAATTAACTCGTAGGATAAACGTCACACTCTTAATTTTTAAAATAATATTGTTTAAATAATTAAAAGTTCTTGTGAATTTACAAAGCACCAGAGAAAAAAGTCATCGGATAGCCATTATTAGTTTAGTTCGAAATCAAATTGATTCGTAGAATAAAGGCCAAACTTTAAATTTTGGAAGTAAAATTTTTTAGATAATTAATAGTGTTTGTAAATTTTCAAAGCAAAAAGAATAGAATAAAAAAGCAAACGAATAAAAAATAAAAATTCTTAATTAACTCCGTAAACAAATTAACTTGTAGAAAAAAGTTCAAAAACTCTTAATGTTGTTATTGAAATTGTTTAAATAATTAATAGTTCTTGTAAATTTTACAAAGCAACTTAGAAAAGAGTCATCGGATAGACACTCTTAGTTGACTTTAAAAACAAATTGATTCGAAGGACTGTTACGCGTCAAAAGATAATAATCACTTTTTAAATATAAGGTTGAATTAATAATCTCAATTCAACCGTTCATTATTGTTAAATTTAGATACAATCGCATTAGATGTTTATTACAGACTGAAGTCGGGCGTGGTTCTCTCTCTCTCTCTCTCTCTCTCACACACACACACACACGCACAAACAAACACACTTTGTCACAGGACAAAGGCCAAACTTTTAATTTGTAAATTAAAATGGTTTAAATAATTAATAGTTATCGTAAATTTGCAAGACAATATAGAAAAGAGTCACCGGATAGACATTCTTAGTCGACTCCATAAACAAATTAACTTGTAGAAAAAAAGGCAAACTCTTAATTTTTTAATAAATATTGTGTAAATAATTAATAGTTATTTTAAATTTACAAAGCAACTTAGAAAAGAGTCATCGGATAGGCACTCTTAGTTGAGTTCGAAAACAAATTGATTCGTAGGATAAAGGCCAAACTTAAAATTTTTTAAGTAAAATTTTTTGAATAATTAATAGTGTTTGTAAATTTTCAAAGCAAAAATAAAAGAATAAAAGAAGCAAAAGAAAAAAAAATAGACATTCTTAGTTAACTTCGTAAACCAATTGACTTATACAAAAAGGGAAAACTCTTAATTTTTTAATTAAAATTATTTAAATATTTAAAAGTTCTTGTAAATTTGCAAAGCAATATAGAAAAAAGTCATCGGATAGACATTCTTAGTTTCGTTCGAAAACAAAATGATTTGTATGATAAAGGCCAAAGTTTAAATTTTTTCAGTAAAATTGTTTTAATAATTAATAGTGTTGTGTTTGGAAATTCGCAAAGCAAAAATAAAAGAATTAAGAAAAGCAAAAGAATAAAAAATAGACATTCTTATTTAACTTTGTAAACAAATTTACTTGTAGAAAAAAGTTCAAAAACTCTTAATCTTGTTATTAAAATTGTTTAAATAATTAATATTTCTTGTAAATTTACAAAGCAAACTAGAAAAGAGTTACCGGATAGACATTCTTAGTTGACTCCGTAAACAAATTTACTTGTAGAAAAAAGGCCAAACTCTTAATTTTTTAATTAAAATTGTTTAAGTAATTAAAAGTTCTTGTAAATTTGCAAAGCAATATAGAAATAAGTAATCGGATAGACATTCTTAGTTGACTCCGTAAAGAAACTTACTTGCCGAACTCGTATAAAAAAAGTTACTTTTAGTTTTTTTATCGAAATTGTTTAAATAATTAATAGTTCTTGTAAATTTGCAAAGCAACATACAACAGAGTCATCGGATAAACATTCTTGGTGGACTTCGTAAACAAATTTACTTATAGAAAAAAGGCCAAACTCTTAATTTTTTAATTAAATTTGTTTAAGTAATTAAAGGTTCTTGTAAATTTGCAAAGCAATATAGAAAAAAGTCATCGGATAGACATTCTTAGTTGACTCCGTAAACAAATTTACTTCCAGAACTCGTAGAAAAAAATTCACTTTTAGTTTTTTGATCAAAATTGTTTAAATAATTAATAGTTCTTGTAAATTTGCAAAGCAACATACAACAGAGTCGTCGGATAGACTTTTTTAGTCGACTCCGTAAACAAATTGACTAGCAGAAAAAAGGGCAAACTCTTAATTTTTTAATCTAAATTGTTTAAATAATTATCAGTTCTTTTGTAAAGCAACATAGAAAAGAATTAGTTGACTCTGTGAACAAATTCTCTCGTACAAAAAAGCTTAACTCTTAATTTTTAATTAAAAATTGTTTAAATGATTAATAGTTCTTGTAAATTTACAACGCAACATAATGAATTAAACTTATTCTTTAAAGAAGAATCATTTATGAAAATTGTTTTAATAATTAAACTGTTTGAAGATTAAATAAATGCTAAAGTTAATAAAAAGAGTGTCAGTAGAGTGAACGACGCCTGAAACAAAGACCTTGGCTATTAATGGACCCACGTGGGGATCCTTACATAACGGCTTCGTGAGGT
>NC_046659.1:55497919-55501083 GCF_010883055.1 Belonocnema kinseyi
GGATCAATCTGAAAAATCTCTATCCCATCCACACACTACTCCTTTCCCCTGCCGAGTGAGTCACGCCTATCCCGAAAGGGAAATGGCTTAATGGTGTAATAAAAAAAAAAAAGCTATGAATGAGCTCCACTCGAATTCGGCACGATTGCTGCAACTTACTCGCTAGGACTGTTTACATCCAATAATGTAAACAGATACCTTGAATCCGAGCTCGAACATGCCTGTTTCACTTTTCTATCAATCTATGGGAAGCTGCGACTTGCTTTAAACTATAGGATAAACCTTGAGCACCTACAATAAAAAAAATGTGGTGACTCAAACTTAGGAGCCTCTGTTTTTGATTAAAGTCTATAGTCGAGGTGAAAAATTGGCCAATTTCAATACTTTTTGCTTCAAACAATTTTTTCAACGGCTCGAGTTTGAATAAAAAAAATCGCTTTACACAAAAAGGGTCGAAACTACCCAATTTTTTCACTCCGAATCCCGACTTACCTTCTGGCGAACCGCGAGAACAGAACGGTCCATGGACATAGGAAACAAGGGACTAGGCATGCCATTGCGGGGGTGGTGCAATGAGGGGGGAGGTCCGCCACCTTTTGATGTCCCGCGACAAGCATGGCAGCGCCCATATGTATATTATTTTCATGCACAGTTTGTCGGCAAAAATGCTCGCGCACATAATCAAATGGCACATCGTAAGATGGCGGCTCTCCCCACTCATGGAATTCTCCCCCCTCCCGTGGAGTCAACCCCGCTCGCCAAGTTAGGATGGCATGTCTAGTCCCGTGTTTCCTATGTCCATGGAACGGTCCCCCAATGGACATTTTCATCCTAAATATTATACAGACCGTGGTCTATAACTCTATACTATATAATATTCAAGATACGTGAACGCGCGCCTAAACCACATTTTTATCATTTTTAGGGGCGGTGGAACAACAGGTGCAGGTCATGCGTTGAAATTGAAGTGGGTGAAGGATGGGGGGAGGGGCTAGCACATTAAAGAACATCAATTTTAATTTGTACATTAAATTTAATTTTTGAAAGATGAACATATAAAACTAGTTATTTAAACGGTTTGACAAACATTCTGCATGCAGGAGTGCAATGCAGCAGTAAATTGAAAGAAAGTGTAAAAATTTTATCAAGACCGAATGTGTTCCGAGGTGTGTTGATTTCTAACACATTGGGGAAGCTCGTGTGGGCCCCTGATCCTTCTGCATTGTTTTTCGCAAATTCACATAGAAGTGAACAATCTTTTTTTTTAATCTTTTTACACATTTATATTCATGTATTTCAATTGATTGATGTTATAGAAAATTAATGTTATTGTAAATTATGTAACCGTTCCGTTTACTACTATCGGCGAGAAAATGGTAGGTATCTGCTTTGGAAGCTTATAACAACTCAGAAAAAAAATGCTAGCGAAATAAACAATAGTCATTTGAAAGCTAAAAGTGTTCTACATAAATAAGCTTAAACACGTTTATGTAAACAAATTTTGTGCTTTGTAGAATGAAACATGTAAAAAAAAGGTAAGGATTTTCGGGTACATTTAAGAACAGTCAATGTTTGATCATGATCATTCAACGAACACGTATAAGATTTTTGTTCAGAAGTTTCTGAGCCTTTTTTTGATTTTTTACAATGTTCAAAATTCAAAAATTCAAAATTGCCCAAAAACTTCTGAAAAAATCGCACGTATTATTTGAGCAAATGTGAGCAATTTTTGTAATATAATATTTTTTCGTAAAATTTATACTTTTCGAACAAAAAATCATGAAGTTAACCATCACGACAAAAACCGCATTTTTGGAAAAAGTAAGTTGGGAAAAAAAGTTGAAAACCAGAATTTTAAAAATGTCAGACATATGGACCGCGATTTCTGGCGGTAATATGAATATACAAATACAGGAAGAATAACAAAAATTGATTTAACAAAAAATTATACAACATTTTTGACTTTTTTTGAAACCCAAAAATAATTAACTTATTGAATTTTTTTACAAAATTAGTCGAAGATTCTGAAAAAAGTACTCGCGAAAAATCCCTATATAGGATTTTGGTCAAAAATAACATTGTTTTTCCAAGCGAATTGTGTACTTGAAAATGTGTGCACAAAAACGTGCATTTGCGCATTAATAGGTAAATGAAATCAGATTTTTCGCTTAAAAGTACACGCGTGTACAGATGGTAAGCTCTTAACTGTGCTCGTATTATTACTGCAATCAGATTTTCAACTTAAAAGTCCACATGCACAGATGTTATCCTCCCAACTGTCCACTTCTCGATTAAAACAATTCTTTTTCACTTCATACAGTTCACATACACAGATGATAGTGATGAGACATGTCTCTCGATCAGAGTGCGTGCATTTCAGTAAACACCCAACTGTGTTAGTCCCAATTAATAAAATTAGACATTTCATTTAAAAGTCGACGTGCACTGATGGTATTCTACTATTCTCCCAACTATGCGCGTCTCGAATAATTCAGTAATTCTTGTGTACGTCTAAGTTACTGCGATCATATTTTCAACTTAAAAGTCCATGTTCTAAAAGTACTAATCTATTTATTTATTGAAAATGGGTTTTGACTCTGTTCTAAATCGAACTAGCAATTAATCAAAAGGACAATCTTATCCAGAAACATGATAGTTATGTCAAATAAATTAGTTTAAGCCATTTTCGAAATTTGAGACTTATCCCAGTGATAAAAGAAAGTTTTAACTATTTGTAGATGCCATTATTCTCATAAGTAAATGTTGTTTAAAGAACAACTATTCCCGAGGTGATTCACAAAGTTTATTCTTTATTCAGAGAATTTATTGTTACGAAAAGTTTTATTGTTTTGAAAGAATGAATTCATGGAATTCAATACATTTTTGGAATTCATACAATTCAAGGAATTTACGGAATTCAAGAAATGCAAGAAATTCAAACAAATTTAATTTGTTAATGGCACCTAAATAGACACAACCCACCTTACTTTAAGGAAAACAAAGAAACAATTGCTCATATGTACAGGGTTTCCCAGACTCCAGTGTACGAAATTGTGTAGCTGTATTACACCATTAAGCCATTTCCCTTTCGGGGTAGGCGTGACTCACACGGCAGGGGAAAGGAGTAGTGTGTGGATGGGATAGAGATTTTTCAGATTGATCCA
>NC_046659.1:55501183-55506526 GCF_010883055.1 Belonocnema kinseyi
CCTACTCTCAAACTTTTTCTGTTATTTGCCGTAAGCTAAATATTTGATCCGTACATGACCTTCCTGGCATAAACCCACTTTGGACTTCCCAAATCTTTGTTTAAAGGTAAAAAAATCTAAAATTCCTGTTCCAAAAATCAGTTGCAGTTGAAGTTTTTAAATTATACAAGATTTAGGGTGCACCAATTAGGAGCACGGTATAAATAGGGGTAATGCACAACTTTCCACTTTGCACTTCTTAATTTAGTTTTTGTTACATGATGGGAAAATATATAAAGAAATTAACGATTTTGTGAAATTTAAGACAGATAAGTAACTTAAAAATAACAAATGCCTACCGTACAGAAAAAAACCAAGGATAAAGTTTACATCGATTCCAGATGAAAGATTCACAGCAACAAAAATTAACCATGCCGGATAAACTTTACAGGAATCGGAGATAATTTTCGATTTTCAACCTTGCCTGGATAATCTTTCGTATTATAATCGCTCCATTTTTATTCGAGATGTAGCGAGGATTGCGACGCCAGCGCTATCTATCGTCGTTTTACTTCATTAAATTGGAGCGAACCGGGGATTCCCATCTGTCAGTTGCTTTTTGCGCTTTTTGCTAAATGGTATTAAGTAAGTTTTAATCCCTCTACAATAGTCTAATTTATTTCGGAGGAAATATATCAGTAAGAACAAAATTTTTTCGTGCTTTCTGTTACTGATTCTACATGTTTTACCGAAATTTGCTCACTTCTGCGTCACGCAGTAGACGAGATGAGAATTATTCTTCTAACCTCGTTGAAACTTTTGGCGAAATATTTTTAATTTTTAACCATTGCAAGTCTTACCTGTAACAAATTTTAACTTTTGTTTTTTATGTGTCGTTTTAAATCTGGTGTATAGGTTTATAGCTCGGATTCACTCATACATTGCCGTTTTCCCATTGCTGCCAAGGACACTGTAGCAGACGCAGGATAAACTTTCTCTAAATAGCATGTAAACTTTAACAGCAGGAAACTTTACATGCAACAAAATTTAACTTCAGTTTTTTGTATGAAGTGGGCACGATAGTAAATCACTCTTTATATAGGACATCCTACAGAAATCAGACGTCTCTATGCCCACTGGAAAACTCAAAGAAGTTGAATAAGATAAAAATGTTGAAAAGTAAATTTAAAAAGAGATTTTCGAAAACATTTTTAGAAATGTTTGGAAAATTCCGACACATTTAAGATAATGAATTAAATGAAATTTACGAAATTAGGTTGCTGAAAATGAAATTCCGTAAATTTTATAGTAAATTTACTAAATTTTTATTTAACTTCAGAAGCGGTTTCTGAAAATTACATATTTTCCTAATATTCCTGAATGGTAATAGAAATATAAGTTATCGTGACGTAAAGAAATGCATGAAGGTTCAGTATTGGTGGTAATCGGCGTGTTGGAAAGATTTTGTTATGATTTTTTACGTAAGGGTAGCATTTTATTCTTGTACACAATTTTTCAGAACATCAGACGCTGAACAAACCTGGTGAGTAAAAACGAACCTGGTTAACAAAATTTTTTTTCAAGTAAGGGAAACTGTCAAGTAAAATAAATTTGAAAATTTTTCAATTTTAATTTAAAATTAGTTTATTTCGTTTATAAAAGATTCTAAGTTAAAAATTTTACAAGTTTACGATTTTGCTCTTTGAATATTAATATGGTCAGGTAAAATGGAAAATTGGTCAGTGGGAAATTAGAGAAGATTAAAAATAAAGTTTTGCGGTAACCGCATGGTATAATATTCTTTTTATTGATTTCTTTCCCTTGTATTTATATTTATTTATTTGCAGAGGCTTTCTCCACAATATTATATTTTCAATTATAAATTTTATTATTTGTTTGAAAATGCATCAATTTTGTTGAAATGACATACTTTCTGGTTGAAAATTGAATTTTTGTGTTAAAAATTCAACTATTTTCATCGAAAATTGACTGATTTTTTAAATCTCATATTTCAATGCCGAAAAGTGAAACTGAAATTTTTGTTGGATAAAAGTTCAACTATTTTTATTATTACTTGTCTTTGATTTTAGAATCCATTTATTTTAGTAGACATCCCTGGCAGACCCAAGGAACCGAATGGAGCCTCTACAAAGTACCCGTAAAGACTCCATTGGGTGCCCATTCGATTCCTTTTTAAAAAAACTCAAAAAAACAGCAAGATCAACTTTTAAACTGTTGAAATTCGGATTCTACGTTACATTTTCTATTGAAAACTCACGGAGTAATCGCAATACTTTGTTTGCAGTGGTAAAAAGTAAAAAAAAAATTTAAGATCTATAACGCCTGTTGACTGCTACTATTACAGATGATGCGTTTGAAGTGTAGCAGTCAACAAGTGTTATACGTCTTAAATTTTTTTAAACTTTTTACCGTTGCAGAAACAACTAGTGCCATTATTCTGTGACCTTCTATAGGGAATTTTAACGTAGAATCGGATTCCCAACAATTTAAAAGTTGATTTTGCTTTTTTTTTAGTTTTTTAAAAAAGAACTGAATGAAGATCTAATGGGGTCTTTGCGGGTACTTTGTAGAGGTTTTTCTTCAGTCCGCCAGGGATGACACCTTTCTTGGATAAAAATGCAACTGTTTTAATAAAAAATAAACCATTTTTTCTGAAAGTTGTCCTTTTTTATTAAAATTTCAACTATTTGTTGAAACATCGTATTTTTAGGTTAAAAACTGAAGTAAAATGTTCGTAGAAGACTTACTTCTTCTTGTCATCTTATATTTTTATGACAAAATGCGAAAATAAAGTGTTTTTCGGATGAAAATTAAATTTTTTTTTAATTTGTATTTTTGATATAAAAATTCGTCCGTTTTAGTAGAAATTTCATCTTTTTTGGATAAAAATGCTACTGATTGCTTGAAAGTTAATATTTTTTCTGTTTAAGGATACAACTTTTTTTGTTGAAAATTTTGGTGGAATTACTTTTGTAAGAAATCATTTTTTTAGGCAATATTCGTATTTTAGTTGAAAATTAATTTCTTTGTTTGAAGGTTTAGCTATTTTGCTACAAATTAATTTTTTTGCTAAAAATTTATATTTTCTGGTTGAACATTAAATTTTTTGTGAAAGAATTACACACGATTATTATATATTACAAATAAAATAACATTTCGTATAAATTTCGTGAGTAAAGTTCTCTAAACATATAATGTATAGAGACATTATTGTTTGGTTCATTAATTTTAATATAAATTGGCTGTATATAGTTGTCTTCAAATATAAAAATTTAAGTAAGACTATATACGATCGAAGTGTATATGTAAATAACTATGTTATATAATATGCTCAATATATTAAATGTCAAAAAAATTTTTATCATAAAAGATGGGGTATGATTATATATTTATTACAATGACTGTACATATACCATAGATATATAAAAAGTGGTTTGTCTTAACTTCAGTTATATTTTCTTTCTATTTATATTTTTAGGACAAATATAGACTTCAGGTTTTATATTAAAGTAATGAACGAAAAAAAATGTTTTAATCTCTTGGAATTTACAGTTACAGAAACTGAAAATTCCTTAACTGCAACGTAATTTTGTGATACATGTGACGTCTGTGCACGTGCACATTTGGTAGTGCGACATCTGTGCGCGTACAAAGTTATACCACTGAGATTTGTGCACGTTCAAGTTGGGCGAGTGACAAATGTGCACGTGCACAACTGGACAAGTGCCATCTGTGCATGTGCACAGTTAGGAATATGAAATGGGCACGTCCAAGTCTACAGGGACCAATCCGCGCACGTCGAAATTGCGACAGTTGCCAAAAACTACAAAACTAAATATCAAATATAGAAACATAGATATTTTTAAAATACCAGTTAATTATTTTCTGTATTCTTCTGTTATCACAGACAAACAAAGCCACTTTCAGAAACAGACGAAGCATATACAGATAAAAAAAGATGCAAATAGACACAGACAGACACAGAAAGACACGGAAAGACAAATACGCAAACAGACATAGCCACAGGGATGGGTCATATGAGATTTTAGATCACCATATCGACGCCTGAGTAGAATAAGATGTTTGTTCCGAAACTGCTTGCAAAAGGTGATGGTTCACAGTTTGTTCCAAGAAGTTGTTGGCTCCGAATATGCTCGAGAAAGGTGTTGGTTTGAAGTTCGTTTGAAGAAGGTGTTGATTCCGAATCCCTGCAAGGGATCGAAGTTCTCTAATATAAATGTTCTTTCTTTTATTTCAGGTTTTTATTCATACTATTTTGCATAATTATATAAAACTAAGATAATACGACACCATTTTTTACATTTTTTTTAAATCACTATATTATGAATTAATTATAGTATGCCATGCAGTGTGACAAGTATTGAATAAAAGAATGTTTTGCAGCAGATAATTTAATATTATATTATTTATAATAAACCTACCTATATGAGCGAAAAGAGGACGGTAGAATGAGTAATACTCTAGAAAAATAACCCCGCTTGAATACATCAATTGTAAATCCTTTTTCTTTTCCGGATCCAATTGAATTTTCTTTTGATACAGTTTTTGTTTTAGCGGGTACTTCTTCTGTACAGATTTTTTCGTGTCAATGACAACAGAGAGGCATTCTTCGGTGTACTCATATTTGAAATATAGCTGTGTATCGTTGGCATTTACTTTTATTTCGCGTAAACTCATCATTTCGCGTAAATCGTCGTTCGGTTTGATTAAATCGGCAAAATTAAATCTGACTTAATTTCTTAAATTCACAGGAAACTTGTTTTAATAAAAAAGGGAAACTTTTTATTCAGACAAAAAATAATAATATTTTTAATACAATAAAAGAAGATGATTTCGACAAATTCTTTCCTAATATTTATTAATAAAAAGCGAATAATTCTTCATATTATTATCATAATTAAAAGATAATGGTTAGATTTTCAAAGGACTGGTACTTTCTGCTGAATAGAAAAATGGCTCTTTTTACAAATGTATATATATACTGTTAAAAATGTTTGGAATTCTACGCTTCTACAATACAATTGTAAGATGAAATTGCAATTATGACGTTGGAATGACGAAACCGTCCCGCATGCTAATACGAAAATTGTGCACAACGAATTCACGGTATTAATGGAATGCAAGAAATTCATGGAATTCACGGCATTCTCGGAATTGACGGAATGCGCAGAATTCATGGAAATTCACGAAATGTATCAAATTCCCAGGATTAATGGAATTCACGAAATTTATGAAATTAAAGCAATTCATGGAGTTCTTGGAATTCAAGGAATTCATGAAAATCACGGAGTTCTTGAAATTCATGGAATAAAAGGAATTTTC
>NC_046659.1:55506626-55510418 GCF_010883055.1 Belonocnema kinseyi
AGAGGAAAACAGTGAGTTTATTTTTACCCCTTTGTGGAAAGAGATGCAGAGAATGCAAACTCACCGTTTTATTAGTCTTTTAAAGGTGCTGCTCATTTGCGTCATTAATATTGTTCAGTAACCTGCTGTCCGGATACTTAACGTTTGGTTGATGTCGAGCATACCCTAAGTACCATAGGATGCAGGTGACATGTGCACAGGTAGCCAAGGTCCTGGCTCCTTATTGACAGGTACAATAGTAACCACTGATTACATTGACCTCTTCTATTTCTTCTTCATCGTGTACACGAGGTCAGTTACAACATCCCCCCCCCCCTCCATTCTTAATTTTTGAGTTTTCTATAGCCCATTGAATTGTGCCCTAAATGCACTCAAATGCGCCACCACTAAAATATTTTGCGCTAGCTAATTAACAAAGATATCATATTTTTGAGGCGGGCCAGTGTAACGCAGGTGTTAAATCCTCCACAGTGATGTGAAACACAAAAGTCGAGGACATCAATTCTTTCGTCTTCAAATGCGCTCATATGTGCCATAATTTTTTGTTGAAAATTTTGAAAGTTGCCCAAGTTATGGAGGTAACAAAATTTCACGAAATGATGACAAACAAAATAAAAATCTTCCAATCCGCATTGATGAAGGGAGTTTCCTATCGAGTTTTAAATGCGCTCATATGCGCTATCAAATTTTCTTGAAAATCTTTCAAATTGCCCAAGATATAGAGGTAAAGAATTTTTAGAAGTGATGACCAACCAAATAAAAAGTTCGCAATCCGCATTGATGAAGGGAGTTTTCTATGGGAATTCAAATGCGCTCATATGCGCTATGAAGAAACAATTTTGCGTTATATTGATAACCGAGTTATCAGCCATCAAAATGGGGGGGGGGACTGGCGTCATTTTTCTAAACTAAAAAAATTTGGGCTAGCTAATTTACAAAGATATCAAAATTGGGGGGGGGGGGTCAGTGTAACGCAGATGTTAAACCTTCAACAGTGATGTACAATATAAAGTTGCGGATATGGATTCATTCGTCTTCAAATGCGCTCATATGCGCCATAACATTTTGTTCAGAAATCTTGAAAATTGCCCACGTTATGGAGGTAACAAAATTTTACAAATGATGACCAACAAAATAAAAAGTTTTCAATCCGCATTGATGAAGTGACTTTCCTATGGGATTTCAAATGCGCTCATATGTGCCACTTTCAAAATTAACAAAAAAAACCATAATCACCCCCCTAATTGACACTTGCTACCGATCCACTACCCGATGATATCTGCAAATAACCTAAATTGCAATATAAAAATTTATAATGATCTCTTTGGATATGATTTCAAATGCGCTCATATGCGCCACTTTCGAAATTGACAAGAAACCATAATCAACCCCCTCACTACCACTTATTGTGATCCACTATTCAATATCTCCAAATAACTTAAATTGCAGTATAAAAATGTGTAATTGTCTCTTCGTATATAATTTCAAATGCGCTCATATACGCCACTTTCGAAATGCACAAAAACCCATAATCAACCCCCTCATTGCTACTTGCTACCAATCCTATACCCGATGACATCTCCAAATAACTTAAATTAAAACGTATGTAAAATGTATAATGATCTGTTCGTACAGGATTTAAAATGCGCTCATATGCGCCACTTTCAAAATTAACAAAAAACCATAATCAACCCCCTCATTATCACTTGTTACGATTTACTATTCGTTGATATCTCCAAATAACCTAAACTGCAGTATAAAAATTTATAATGATCTGTTCGGATAGGATTTCAAATGCGCTCATCCCAGGTAAAAATACACCACCGGCCCAGTACTGGCCCAGTGCAGCCTGCCGGAGTTCCAGTACTGGCTGGCTGTACTAGGCCGGTACTGTGCCAGTACTGGTTTGTAATGATTGGCGATACTGGCGTGCCAGCACTAGCGCAGTGCTGGCAAACCGCTGCGAACGAAAATGCCGGAGTTAATTTTAAAAATGATAAAAAATTATTTAATTGTTTTAAAGACCATCCATTCATCATCATACGACTGCATATCGTCCGAATATTATTTATAATTACGAAAATATAATTTTCAAACTATTTGTTTAATTTTAACACCTACTATTTCTATAATCTAAAGATATAACAAAAAAGGTATTTAAAAAATAAATAATAATTGACTGCGAGTATTTTGTCAATGCATGTTAATGGCACTGCTTAGAATGAATACAAATATTACATTTTTAAAGATTATATTACAAATAAAATTTCTAACGCTAACGGGGACCGAACCTACATATCCTCATAAGGTTCAGTTCAGAAAAGTTAAAGTACAAAATTTTGAACTCTCTTTTTCTAATTATTTATTATCATACGACGTTATGTAAATTTAAAATACACGAACTTCTAACAGGAATATCAATAAAATAACTATTAAATAAATCATTTAAATCGACTGCGATTTTACTTCGTGAAATATTTCATTTTTTCGCGGTATTGACCATTTTAAAAGTTCTGATAATAAAATTTAATGTGCATTTAAAATTTGTATCGGCGGAACTTAGAAATTTTACCACGTTGCGCAACAATTTTTTAAATAAAGATTAAGACATACATCCAATGTAATTTTTTCTGAACATTTAAAATATTTCGTGGAGGTGGAACTTAGAACATTTTCGTTAATAAAATTGATAGACAAAAAATGTTTTCACCTTAATTGTATAGTCAATTTCTCCACATTTCAAAACACCCTGACAATATTTTTATACTTTTTTTTAAAGTCTATTTTTGTACTACTGGCACAGTGCCGCCAAGGTCGTGTAGTCAACGTTCTGCCAGTACTGGGCGAACCACTGGCTGTCTCTAATGGTGGGCAGTACTGGACCAGTACTGCGCCGGTGGTGAACTCCAGCACACTACCAACATTTCCACCTTGGATTTACGCCACTTTCGAAATTGACAAAAAGCCATAATCAACCCCCTCATTACCACTTGTTACGTTCCACTATTCGATGATATCCCCAAATAACTTAAATTGCAGTATGAAAATTTATAAGATATCTTCGAATAGGATTTCAAATGCGCTAATATGCGTCATTTCGAAATTTACAAAAAACCATAATTAACTCCCTCATCACCACTAATTACGTCCACCATTCGATGATATCTCCAAATAAGTTAAAAGGCAATACAAAAATTTATTATATTCTCTTCGCATAGCATTTCAAATGCGCTCATATGCGCCACTCCCGAAATTGACAAAAAAAACCATAATCAAAGCCCTCCTACCACCTGTTACGATCCACTATTCGATGATATTTCCAGATAACTTAAATTGCTGTATAAAAATGTATAATTACCTCTTCATATAGGATTTCAAATGCGCTCATATGCGCTATTTTCAAAATTACCAGAGAACGATAATGAACCCCCTCAGCACCACTTGTTACGATCTACTATTCGATAATATCTCCAACATGTTTAACACATTGTTTTTTTACATGACACGAAGGGGTATGCGAATGCGGGCCTGATTTGAGTCCTCACATTCAGGTTAAAAGTATAATATTTTCAAATTTTCCCATCCTTAGTGTGGAAAAGTAAGTTTTATCACTGGAACTCATCATCGATCGTGGAATCGACCACTTCTACTGTTTCGCGTCAGGGTCTCAAAATTGCATTTATCGCGCGGTTATTATTATTATTATTATTATTTATCAGCATTTGGAACTCGAAAGTTCATTGCCTCATCTACCCGAGACCGCCACGCGTCTCTATCCTGTGCATCATCCAT
>NC_046659.1:55510518-55521672 GCF_010883055.1 Belonocnema kinseyi
ACTGCTTATTCTTGTATTCGCAGTTAACCTCAGGGGTGTTTAACCTCAGGGGCCTTTCCTCTATCCGCAACCTGAGGACGCGCTACGTAGTGGTGATAGGTATCCACCAAGTAGATCGCGCGGTTATTAAACAAATAAACTTCTTTTGAGTTCCATAGTGATCAAATGAAAACTATAATTTGAGTTAATTCTTTAAGCAAATTAACTAATGTTTTGTTTCTTAGCAAATATTTTTAATATTTTTTGGAATTCGCAAAGTTATTCGAAATTCTGGAAATTAGTTATCGCTGCACAAAAAAATTGATAATCAAGAACTCAGAGAAAAGTTGTCTTAAAAAAAAAGTATCATCCTCTTGCATATTTCGTCTTAAACAACGTGAATACATTTTTTACACAAATAGAATTATTTGTCTGTATGCTTAGATGAAGTTAGTAGATATTATCGGATAGTAGATCGTAACCAGTGGTAGTGAGGGGGTTGATTATGGTTTTTTGTCAGTTTTGAAAGTGGCGCATATTAGCGCATTTGAAATCATATACGAAGAGACAATTACCAATTTTTATACTGTAATTTAAATTATTTAGAGATATAGAATAATGGATCGTAACAAGTGGTAGTGAGGGGGTTCAGTATGGTTTTTTGTCAATTTCGAAAGTGGCGCATATAAGCGCATTTAAAATCTTATCCAGAGAGATCATTATAAATTTTTATATTGCAATTCAGGTTATTTGGAGATATCATCGAATAGTGGATCGCAACAAGTGGTAATGAGAGGGTTCATTATGATTTTTTGTCAATTTTGAAAGTAGCGCGTATAAAAGCATTTGAAATCCTATATGAATAGATCAGTATAAATTTTTATTCTGCAATTTAATTTATCTGGAGATATCATCGGGTGGAGGATCGATAACAATTGGAAATGAGTGGGTTGATTATGGTTTTTTGTCAATTACGAAAATGATGCATATGAGCTTATTTGAAATCCCATCCGAAGAGATCATTACAATTTTTATACTGCAATTTAAGTTATTTGGAGATATCGAACAGTGGATCGTAACAAGTGGCAGTGGGGGGGTTGATTATGGTTTCTTGTCAATTTCGAAAGTGGCGCATATGAGCGTATTTGAAACCCCATAGGAAAGTCACTTCATCAATGTGGATTGAAAACTGTTTATTTTGTTGATCATCATTCGTAAAATTTTGTTACCTTCATATCTTGGGCAATTTTCAAAATGTTCAAAAAAAAAAATTATGGCGCATGTGAGCGCATTTGAAGACCAAAGAATCGATTTCCTCAACTTTGTTAATAAGCTAGTGCAAAATTTTTTAGTGGTGGCGCAATTGATTTTTTAAATAAGGGGATAGCGTTACGATGCTCCCCCCCTCACGCGTAACACCTGATGTAACTCCTACAGTTTTGTGGCGCAATATTTTTAATCAGTGGCGCATTTGAGCGCATTTAGGGCACAATTCAATGGGCTATAGAAAACCTAAAAATTAAGAGTGAAGGGGGGGGGGCTGTTGTAACTGACCTCGTGTACACGATGAAGAAGAAATAGAAGAGGACAATGTAATCAGTGGTTACTATTGTACCTGTCAATCAGGAGCCAGGACCTTGGCTACCTGTGCACATGTCACCTGCATCCTATGGTACTTAGGGTACGCTCGACATCAACCAAACGTTAAGTATCCGGACAGCAGGTTACTGAACAATATTAATGACGCAAATGAGCAGCGCCTTTAAAAGACTAATAAAACGGTGAGTTTGCATTCTTTGCATCTCTTTCCACAAAGGGGTAAAAATAAACTCACTGTTTTCCTCTCATATAATAACTTCCTCACTCACTCACTCACTCACTCACTCACTCACTCACTCACTCACTCACTCACTCACTCACTCACTCACTCACTCACTCACTCACTCACTCACTCACTCACTCACACACTCACTCACTCACACACTCACTCACTCACTCACTCACTCACTCACTCACTCACTCACTCACTCACTCACTCACTCACTCACTCACTCACTCACTCACTCACGCACTCACGCACTCACTCACTCACTAACCTTATTTATCATTCACTCATTTATTTAATCACAAAATCACTCCTTAAATTTACTCAATCACACATTCAGTCCCTCACTCACTCACTCACTCACTCACTCACTCACTCACTCACTCACTCACACTCACCCTCATCCTCGCCCTCACTCACTGCATCATTTTCACTATTTACAATTTTACATAATACACTTACTCATTTGCTCTCTCTTCCTCTCAGTTACTCAGCCACTCAATCACTCAGCCACTCAGTCACTCAATCACTCGGTCACGCAATTACTCAGTCACTCAGGCTTACACCTCCCCCTCTCACTTTTCAAACTCATGTACATATAAATAGTCACATGCATTATGTATATATGGTCCTTATGCTTGGCGTGTATACTCAAACGGTTTACTATCAACCTTTGATGCTCAGTAGCGTCAAAACGGCGCATAGGATTAAGTTTTGGGTTAAGTACGGGGTTCTTTATGGAATCCACCGAATTCTCGGGATTCATGGAATTCATGAAATTGAAGGAGTTTAAGTAATTCAAGTAATTCAAGAAAGTTACGGAATTCATGCAATGCCCGGAATTCACGGAAATCAAGAAATTCAAGGAATTCGAGGAACCCAAAGAATTTACGGAATTTAACGAAGGTATGGAATTTAAGGAATGAATGAAACTCAAGAAATTCACGGAAATAGCGGAATTTCCGGAATTTATAGAATTAAAGGTATTCAAGGGATCCATGGGATTCATGAAATTCAAGGAGTGCACAGAATTCATATAATTGAAAGAATTTATATAATTTCAAGAATTTAAGTAATTCAAGTAATTTAAGGAATTCGCGAATTCAAGGAATTCGTTGAATTCAAGGAAATCAAGGAAATTTGTACGAATTATGTAAATTCAAAGAATTTCGTCAATTACACGAATTCCCTGAATTCAACAAATCCCTGGAATTTCATGTTTTCGTTAAATTCTTTACATTTTTTGAATTTTGAGAATTTCTAACATTCCGTGAATTTATTGAATTCCATGAATTTCGCGAATTTCATGAATTTGACGAATTACTTCAATTACTCAAATTCTTTAAATTACGCGAATTTCGTCAAATTCATGAGTTCCATGAGTCTGGTGAATTCTACGAATTTCTAGAATTCCATAAATTCCGCGGATTCTATGATTTGCGTGAATTCCTTGAATTCCACGAATTCCTTGAATTCGATGAGTACACACGTTATACATGATATAAAAGTGTTTTCACTAGCCACTGGACTTGTATTATAAAATTATAATACATGTGAGGTGTCATACCAAATGCCAGGGTTTGAAAGTATAACATTATGTATTGTACCGTTACCTTACGTTTAGGAAATAAAATTCCAATACATGTAGTGGAAGTTTCCAACATTAATTTTTAACAGTATATATACTGTAATTTCGAAGAAATCCGAAAAAAAACTTAAAATACAATTGCAAGAAAAATTGACAGTTCTTACTGAAACAATAGCCAAATTTTGTATTTTTACATGTATTTTAATAGAGAAATTCGTCTATTTTCGAAATGCTATCCTTCTTAAAAACCTTTTGTTAGATTCGCCTAAATGCCTTACATTTTTTAGATGACAGCCCATTTAAACAAAAGTTTTGTACTCTAGCAGCGAAAGTCGTTTAAGTTATTATTATAAGAATCCTTTTAACATTCTGTAAAGATTCGAAGAGAATAGACATTTCCAGGAAAGCCAAACCCACAGGATTTTTTTTATTGTACTATTGAGGTTCTAAATCAACTCACTATGAATGTGAGAAACATGCACTAGCAGTGACAGTTATTCATATTATTTGAAGGATTGTTTTTAAATCCCCTAATATCGCAAAAAGGAATTTCACATTTGTTAACAAACAAAGTCATAGAAGATTTTTTTATACTCTTGGGATCGGAAATCAATTTTTGGAATGTTACCTGCAAAAATTGAAGGGCACGTTTCAATAGGGCCCGAATTAACCCTATTTAATCTACCTGGATATATATTTTTAACATTTAGTGTAAATGAAATTCATATACTTTTTCTATTGGGTGATCACTCTTGCTCTTATTTTAAAGTAATTTCTACCTCAATAGTTTAATAGAAATATATCCCTTCGTTTTGGTTGCTAGGAAATGTTGATTTCCTTACTTAAATTTTTAGGGGATATATTAAAACAAACCCCAAATATCCCGTATATACAAAGTAGAGAATTTGTCATGTTTATAAGTATAAAAATTTCGTTTTAATGAGTCTGATCTAGAAAATGTGACGCATTTATCCAAATCTAACGAACAGTTTTCAGCCGAATCACATTTTCATATCAGGTGAATTTTTCTATTGTAATACATGCAAACATTGAAAGTTTGTCAATTATTTGAGTAAAGACTGCCCATTTTTCTTATCATTTTCTTTGAATGATTGATCTGTACGTATTTATTCGTAAAAAAATTTACTTTTAACATTTATTTATGAAGGTCAAATGATTATTGTTTCAAAGAATGATTATTATAAAAAATGAACACTCACGATTATTCTCGGATTTTTAGCTTCGCAGAAAATTCCATTCCAAGCATAAAATTTCTTATGATTACTTAGAAATCACGCAATATTTATTCGGGTCATTGCTCCAGGCTTATGAAATATGATCTGCTCTTGATTTTATGAATTAAAAAAAATGTTAGGAACAATTTACTAGATTTTGTGATGAGATAAACGCAAGATTTTGACACGATGATTTTGCTGAAATTGCACAGGACTTTGAAGCTACATATTTTTCAAATCGTCCAATAAAATAACTTCGACATACGCGGGTTTAACGCCAGAATCTAAACTTTTAAACGGTTATTATTTATATTTTGTGAAATTAGTATCATTACAGATGTTAAACAAAATTTTTTAACAGTGGAATCGTTTCTTTTCATATAGAAAATAATATAATGTTAAAATAAATTGTGTTTAAAAAACAATTTTTAGGGTAGTCCAAAAACAGGTTTCTTTTTTAAAAGTGAAAGGGCTTACCGATTATTGTTAATATTTCAAATAATTATGGTTAAGCTCCGGCAGAATGCGATCGGTTGAATATAAGTGCTTCCACACAAATTTTTAAGTTCACTAAAAAAAATGTCTGTTTAAATTAACCAGAATTCTGATTAAATATGCCTTTACTATTTTTCCTGGTTAGAGTAATCAGAAATTCTGATTAAAACAATCAGAACTCTGATTAATTCAAGCACAAAAAATAGTAAGCGCATATTGATCCAGAATTCTGGTTGATTTTCCCAGCTATTTTTTTTAGTCTTAAAAACGGCAAGAGATTCGAAAAAATGCTCCTCATATCTGAAAGAAGTTTTTTATTCGTGACAACAGATGAATAGAAAATGATTGCGACCATCATTCAGGACCTACATTAAAGTTATAAGAAAAAATTATGACCATTTTATTATTATTGGTTTTGATGACTAGGCAATTGAAAAGTTATTGCTTTTTTAATGGTTCCAGATTTCTATTCGGTATGATTTTTTCAGCATAATATTGCTAGAAGACAATTTTCTAGGGTTCCATTTGTACTAAAAAAATTGATAAAATTGAAACATTTTTCCAAAGCAACGAAAATTAGCCCCAAAAATCGTCCTTTTTATATTTTTACTACAAAATTGCCTTTTCGCCGTATACGGGCTACACAAAATTTGGAATTCTTTTGAAACTATATTTTTAATTTAAGATGCATGTTAAATAAGATTTATACAAGTTTTATATCAATGAATGATACCTATTTCGGTAATTACCGCCATTATAAGTGGAACAAATTATTTTCATAATTTTTTTATACATCAGAAAAAGATAAAACTGATCCGCTAGTATTATCATGTTGAAGAAAATCATGCCGAACAGAAATGTCTAACAATTACAAGAAAGAAAAAATTCCCTATTGTCAATAGACGTCAAAAACTAAAACAAAGACACTCTTTCAATTTTTTGTATATAACTCTAATAGATGTCCCGAATGATCCACATAATTTTTCAACTCATGATGCTTATAAAAAATTGCGGAACTCAGGAATCCTTAAAATTTAATATACTTTTTTTTTGAAATTGCAAATCAGACTAAAATTTGTATCGCTTTATTTTCTTAAAAGCTTAAGTCACAATAACAGTTTCTGCGATAATATAAGTGTATAAGTCTGTTCATTTTTCATATGAAATAAAAATGTTCAATTTATTATTCTTAGAACAGTTTGCAATATATTAACTAAATAATTTCAGAGGAAAAATGAGATAACCAATAGAGTATATATATTCGAATCAAATACTTTATTCAGCAGTTAGACTTTTTTCAATTCCATAGTAATTAGGTTGCTATCGTATAAAAAATGAAGCTCATCATTGCTAAGCTGCTCTTCACCTTTATGGTCTTCTTTAATTCTGTTGGCAAGTATTATTGTTATTTTTATGCCATCGAGCCGGATTCATTGCGGAGCAAGCGTAACTCGATCGGTTTAAACTTCGCTATACTAACGGGGAACAAGGAATTTAAATGAGAAGGGTAAATAAGGGACGTGTAGGAGAAAAGGTGAATTTTAAATCAATCCAGAACTCACGCGATGCTTATTCAACCAGCATACTTCTTTTGCGTCATCACTTCGACAAGGGTCGCTGATCAATCTATCTAGCAATCACCCTATATGGAAAGCTTCACAAGGCTTTCATACGTCATTGTTCAACGAAGCTCACAGAAAAAGATACAAACTTAATGATAATCCCAAGGAAAGGTTAATATATTCTTTACTTCGATCACATCTACTAAGCACAGCTCTCCAAGAGGGCCCATTGATATCCAAGACCATTCGTTTCAGGCGTTTTTCACTTGACATTCTTCGCCATACATTTTTATAAATAATTCTCATCCACGTATCCCTATTTTTTACATCCATAAATCTTCTGACATAAGCTCTTGTGTAGCACACTTCAAAAAATGTATGACTAGAAAATTCTAGTTAAGAAACTCTGATTGATTTTTTGTGGCTAAAATTATTCTGGTTAATATTCCCGGTAACGTAAGTTTTGCGATCTTGGGTCGATTCCTATAGAGATCCTCAAAGGAGCGTTGAGACACGGGGTACTCCAAATCTGATTGGCGCTGCTGTACCGGAACTAGTTAAACTTTTATGCGTTTTGATTGGCATGAGTTGGCTCTATTTTCAAATCAAAATTTTATTTAAAAAAAAATTTAATGCAGAATAGAGACAACACTTAAACAAGAACATTATAAATTAGTAGAAAGGTTAGTTATTAAAGTCAGGAAAAAATAATATTCACTTTGAAAGACATATACTTCAAAATTTTCATAAATAAAAAAATGAATAAAAAATAAAACTGCTCAAACTTTTCGCGCCGCATAAAAATATCAAAGTTCTGTTACAGCGGCGACTATTGGAGGGGGAAATGTGTCTCAACTGTTCCAAGAGGATCTCTAGATTCCCATCACGAAGGAAGAATAAGGACCTAACTCCGTTTTCACACTTGGCCTCACAGCCTTGAGCATCTTTAACATATACTCTGAGATTTCTATCGGTAGGGCGCTTCATTATAATATCACATTATTTACAATTATCCGTGCTGATTAAATTGTATACATGCTTATGAATGCGCAATTCACCAATTTCTAAACTGAGTGACCTCGTAATAACTTTTAATGAAATTATAATATTTTTCATGTTTACGTTTCGAAAAAACTTGAAACTTTTCAATCAAGTTATATTACCTCCATTATTTCTTTATCATATTACAAATTTAAAAGGTACTTACCCATACTTTTCCTTCTCAAAATATGTTCACACATTTTTCAAACAAGTACCGGAAATACTGTTTCTATATTTATTTCGTGTATCTTTCGTATGATGATCAACAAAAGAACAGGACCTCTCTAATTTATATCAAGTTGACAAACTTTCTCACTCGCACACTTTTCCATGTACAGGAAGAGGACAACTGCGCATCTGCGCACGAATTAAGATCTTCCTGTACTGTGCCTATCACTTACGGTCATGTTTCTATTTCCAGTTTCAAATGGCTTCCCACTGGAAGTTGGGTCTCCTTATTATTCCTTCGTGATTCCCATAAATCTGTCTTTTGTCTTATGTCATGTACAATTCTCGAACAATCGCGATTTGTCGATTATTTGTGTATTGTATAAGAAAAGACTGCGCGTTATCTGTCTAAACACCACTGCTACAGAAATACTTCCAAACCAAACACATATTTTTTGGGTGTCTTTGAAAAATATTTTATTGTGATAATATATTGTAGAAAATAAGTAAACAAAGTGAATAATAGAGAATTTTGGTATTCACGAAATGCATATGATTTAAAATCAGAAACGAACTGGTATTCACGAATAGTTTCAGAAACAGCATGCAATAATAATACCCTACTTTTGCTTCGAGTCTTATATCTATAACCATTTATTAATATAGAGACAAAATTTTAGCGAAGCGGAACATATAGTAATCGAAGGTCGAAAATCGATGTCTACCAGAATATATGGTTGAGTTACCAGAAAATTTGGTTAAGTTTAGCAGAATATCTAGCTATGTTGACGAGAACGTTGTACTCCTAAGCTACCAGAAAACTGCCTTGTAAACGTTTCTGATTAAATTTACCCGAATTTCTGGTAACATTAACTAGAAAATGTCCAAACAGAAACTTCTGACACTTTTAAACACAATTTATAGTAACCACCATTTCTCCCTCGGCCTGCCACTGGATACGCTTCATTCATTTTACCTAAATACCTCTCTAAATCCGAATTAGTAAAAATTCTACTCATTCAATTAGTAGCATTTCATCTGACTGCTGAATTAGTAGTTTTATCACTTTCTACTAATTGAAATGGTAAGTTTCAATTTACTAAATTTATAGGTAAAGCTATTCTACTAATCTGCTTAGTAATGCTAACTTACTAATTCAATGCGTAGAAATGAATTTCTAGGAAAAAATAATTTATGGAGTATATTCTTAAATACTTTCTGCTAATTTTAGAGTTTTAATTAAGAAAGTGTCATGGTATCTTAATTTATATTTTATATTTTTATTTTAAGCTTCAATTAACTTATCTTAAGGGCATGTGATACTTACAGTTTCACCAGCTTTTTTTCCACAAAAATGAAAATGTTTATAAACTGAATTCGGAAATGCTATAAAAAATCATTACGGAAAACCCCGGACTCTTTTTTGAGGGATAATAACAAAAAAATGTATTGTGCTGAATAAAAATTTTATGCATATGCATTATTTTAAGGTTACGTCGTTTTTCATCTCTGCCTTTCCGATAATCTGGAAATTAATTATGCAATAAATTTTTTTGATTGCCTGCAAACAGGGTTAGTTCCGGGAGATTAGTTATTATTTTTATTTGTAAGTCCAAAGTTTTCGGCCAAAAATATTGTGTAGTTGGGAAGTAACGCTCGGGTGAATTGTAACACACATAACCTCGAAATATACACGCACGCTGTTAAAAATATCAAAAATGTTTTGATAAAAAAACACAAAAACGTGTGTGGGGACGTCCGTTAGCATGTTCGCTATCATTTCCCAGTATTTGAAGGCAAAATATTTCTTATCCAATGGAAAAAGCTGGGGGAATCTGACACTGAAAAAACCGATACTATTTCCTAAGCACTATACAAATTAACCACATTTTTCTAAATTCAAACTTTTTTGAATTAACCCACAAAAAATGTGTGTGGGGACGCCCTTCGTTATCGACCGTGGGTCAAGACTACAATTCTCAAAGGGGAAAACCTCTTCTGGGAAATTGACTTTTTGATGAGACTATCATCAATCGACATTACTCTATCGGTTCGCCCCCATGAAATCCCATCAAGATCCGCTGGTCCAGTGAACCAGAGTTTGACTGTAGACCATGCTGCCGTGGGTTCGAACCTTTTATCAACTTTTTTTTCGTATTGTAAACATGTCAAGTAATAATTGTTAATGCTTTCCCGGCGAATAAATTATTTTTTTGAGAAATATTACTGGGAAATAAATAGCCAAGGGTGCAGAACCTGTACCGGTTCACGCGCATGGACTCCGTTGGTCCAGTGGAAAAGAGTCTCACTGGTAACCACCCTGTCGTGGGTTTGAATATTTTTCTCAACTTTTCTTTTCGTATTGTCAACGTGTCAAATAATAATTTTTAATGCTTCCCCGGCGAATAAATTATTTGTTAGAAAAATACTTCTTAGAAAAAAATATCATGCATACACTTTTCGAATAATTTATTTGTATAATCGTAATTTTTTACATTTTTTCGGGTGATAATCGTCATAGATAATCGTCATAGTTCACTGCAGCGACGGAAGAAATACAATCTGATAAATTTGTAATTTATATTTTAAAATTATGAATCTGGAAAATTGTGTAATATCGAAATTTCAAGTCGGGGGACTTGATAAACTTCCGATTTATAAATAAATTTGCAGAGGGCTTACTTTCAAAATTTTGCGAATTCTAAATTTGTAATCTTGAAAATTATTCCTGGGTAACTTAATAAATTTATAATTTATAATCTACTGTCGACGAGAAAACTATAGGCATCTGCCTTTGAAGCTTAACAACTCAGTCACAAAAAATGCTAGTGCAACAAAAAAGCAGTCATTTAAAAGGTGAAAGTTTTTTACGTTAATGAGCTTGAAGACGTGTGTGTAAAAAAATTTTGGTGCTTAGCAGACTGAAAAATGTAAAAAAAAGTAAAGATTTTTGGGTACATTTAAGAACAGTCAAGTTTAGAGCATTATTTCTTATACAAGAGGCGATGGAAAAAATTTGAAAAAATTCATGAGTATGAGGAAAACTGTCGTAAACCAGTTACAGTTGAGAAATTTAAAAAATAATAAAAATTGTTGTTTAAAAGCTCAACAATGTGCAACTATATTATCTTCAGTTCTAATACAGATATTAAAGCGATGCAAACTGCAAACTGTAATTGATAGGCTCTGTATTTATTTTCAATCACCCGGAAGGATGTGTTAGTCTTCTTTTTTGTGAAAATCGCGATATTTTTAGACATT